>NC_041386.1:108104792-108120624 GCF_002162155.2 Triticum dicoccoides
GGGGGGTCAGGGAGGGGAAGGGGAGGGGCTCTGGGGAAGAATGTTGGGGGCAAAGAGGGGAAAACAATGGAGTTACCAAAGAAGCCCTTTTCCGTTCATGTGGCAGGGGTAAAACAGGAATATCGCAGGGCTAAACTTTCGGGCGCATGATATTTCGATGTGAGCGGGAAGTTTGAAAGCTTTTGGCGCCTAAAATTATAAGTATTCTGCTCTCGTACGGCCGACTATGGTATCGTGGCCGACAATTTGTTTGTTTTGCACGCAAAAAAATGTGCAAGTTTTCAAAATCAATGTCTCCAACTCGAAACTTAGATTGTCCATTCAATTAAAATATGGATCATTGAGCTACTACAAGCAAATACCATCATACGGTCCAATTCAAATGAAATTCCAAATGTGTTTATCCTAAATATGATGACAAAAGCAAAAATGTGTAAGTGTATGAATAAAGTGGATGATTATAAAGTTTGAACATGCCTGTATGTGTATATCTCTAGGTTTGATATATGAACTTGAAATCACGAAATCCCGGCTTAAAAAATGTACCTCCATTTAAATGAATTACAAAAGCTAATGATGGAGTCGAATTCCAAAATTCCAATCTTAGGTTTGTAATTCTGGTACATCAAGGTACATCAGGCATGTTCAAAAGTATCGTTATCTCATAGTACAGACTGTGAAACAAATTGACCAACCATGAGTGCACAATATCTCAATTACGCCAAAGTCCCTCAAATATAGACACCTCACTCTTTATCTGAAGTCAACGCCCCCCACCACACACACACACACACACACACACACAGAGAGAGAGAGAGAGAGAGAGAGAGAGAGAGAGAGAGAAGTCGTCCTCTCCCCCAAACACCAACACACGAGCACATTAACCCCCCTCTCTCTTGTAAAGTCCGGACCCCAACATAGGTCTCTATCACTTTGTCTCTCGGGCATGCACACATCTCTTCCCTCACTCTCTAAGTCTCCCGCTAGCTCTCTTACCCAAGCACACGCACTATGTAGAGTGCATATTTCCCATACACACAAAACGTCACCCCCAAACGTCTATCTCCCTAGTTATGTGGTTCTCGCGCACTCACCTCACACACCACCCCCAATGCAAACAAGCACACTTTGTCTCCTTGTGCACCACTCTCCTCTTTCTATCTCTCCCACATGCGGACCCGCCCCAGCTCTTTCCCCGTATACATATATGTCGTGACTCTTTGCATAGCTCCCCAATGTATAATCGTTCTTGATTTCGCACATTGTTCTCTACACCATCTATTCTAGATCTCTCATGAAGTCCCTATCACACACACGATGACTTGCTTCCCTTGCGTCTCCGTTTATAGGCCAATTTCAGACAACATCAACATTGTCTCCCTATCTATACGCCATTTATGGACACAAACGATACATCTCGCCCCCTCTCTTCCTCTCACTCTCTCTCTCTCCGTCGCTAGCTCTCTCTTTCTCTCGCTCTCACACCCCTCTCCCACACACACACTCGATGTCTCTTCCAAATAGTCTGATCCCCCCGCCCGCACCCGTGCTATCTCGCTACTACACATGTCACACCATCCCCCCTTCCCTTATACTAGGTTTACATCATTAGTGGTCTCTCTACTCCACATACACTCTCTGCCTCTCACACACAAACGCGTGCACAAACACACAGAGACACGCACAAACACCCATTTACCTGGATCCTCATCTCTCCTCATGTTCGCATGTGTATCTCACACACTCACTCTCTAATTATGTATATGTGTCTCCATGTTACACAACACAAATCCCCATGTACATGTCTCTCTCTATCCTCCACACACATAGACACAAAGAATCTGTTAGCATTGCCTCAGTCTCTAACATATCTCACACGCACACACACAACACTCTCTCTCTCTCTCACAAACACGCTGAACAAGGGTTTCCCCATGAATAATTTACCGTCTATTCATGAACAGTCGTGGTAGTACGGCGAACAGGAGACATGAAAAAGAATAAATCTACACGTGCTTAGACCACCTAGTATGACTACTAGGACTAGAGCAAGCCAAAAAGCGTGCCGCCGTCACCCCCTCCTTGTCGGCGACGGGAAAATCTTTGTTTTACACAGTCGAGAATTCATTGTGCTAAGGCCCCACATGTCGAGGCGTTGAATAGAATGTAGATGCTAGTTTACGGAAGCAAGTATCGATAATACGTTTGCATCTCCATACTTATATTTCGTCTCTTATAAAAAACCGAGTAGGTGATGATGGTACGTGTGCCATCTTGCAATATAGACCGTCCAATCTAATATCCGACGGATGGAAATTAAACTAAAAGATACCCGCACCCCTCTCCACATTTGCAGACAAGGCCTTCCCTCGTTCATCCTTATCTCCAACAAACCTCATTGTTGAGCAATTAATAAAGGAAGCCTCTAGAACAAACTGGCCTGGTGGCCGCTGCCAACGTCGTCAATCCCCATGCCTCCGCTCAGTCTGACCACCAACCACCACCACACCCCACTCCTCTTCACCTTATCTCATATTTCTCGAGATATCATTACTTTTTACACATGGGATTACTCCCGCAAGGGTCAATCACAACAAGTGTTTTATAAAAAAATGCATCTTGATATTCCATGCAATGCACGGATCTTGCTAGTACTCCTACACAAGACTAAGTTGGTGATGCTGGTGTGTCTGCCATCCACCGTTTCTGACCATTAGATCTACATCTAACGATTGTGAGGTAAGTTGTTGCGTTTTCTCACCAACATCCCACTTGTCTACCAATTTGCAGAAAAACCCACAATTAGTATCTTAAAACCAACCACATCCCTCCCTGACCTCACCAAAACAGCCCAAGGAATATATTCTAATTGAAACATAATATATCTCTAGTGACATATGTATATCAAAATTAGAGTGTTTTGTACCAAGTTTGTGAATAAGTATTATTCTAATTGTGATTCGTTGCAATGGACATGAACATTGCTAGTATTTCCAACCATGCATTTCTTTTCCTAGTATTCCATAGTTTCGAGTGTTCCATCAAGATATTAGTCACTCATGGTTGATATTTACTTTCAATCATGTACACATATGCACTATGTAACTAGCCTTGCTTATTGGCTTCCAAAGCTTAACTTTCACTCCTACTTACAATATGTAGAGTATTTAAGAAAAAAATTACCACTTTCAACCAGCCCTAGGAGGAATCTATTATACAAAAAATAGCAAAAACATACCCAAACTTTCTTAATCCACACCAAAAACTACCTAGTACTCCTACCGATTAGGATCGTTTTAACCCATTTATGACAGGGTTGGCCCACATGTCCGTGCTGACGAGGCAGCTTAAACCAACACATTTTGTTTGACTGTTGACACGAGGGACCCACATCTGACCTTCTATCCTGTTATTCCCCCTCAAATCATTATTTTTCCTGAACATTACTTCAAACAGTACTGATGCGTGTTCGTCGGTGGCGCCGGTGATGAGCGAGTTGGTCGCCGCTCTTCTGGACGGGCCGGACGCCGCGATGGCCTCCGCACGGGTTGGTAGGCTGGCCCGAGTGTGAATCACGAGCGAGCAAGCCGCCGCGATGGCCTTCGCTCGAGCCAGATGGCTGGCCTTAGCGCGGCGCGCGCGAGCAAGCCGCCGCGCTGCCGTGCCAATCTAGCTAGCAAACCTTGCAGACAAGCAGCTGGACAGAGCTATCTTGGCTAGCTAGCGTCCGCGAGCGCCGGACGGAGCTGGCATCTGGGCTGCCGCAACATGGGCTCCGCACGCCGGCGGTTTTGACCTCACGTTCTGCCAGCGGCGGTAGCTGCGTCCCATTGCCGAGGATGACTAGGTGGACGGGCCGGAGGTCACTCGAGGATTTTTGTTGGTAAGAGGAGTACAATGGTTGATAAGGTAGTCTTATCTTAAGTCTGCCACGTATGCAAGTGGTAGTAGTTTCTTGGCATTTTAGTGGTTTCTTGCATTATTAGAGCAAGTACAATAGAGCTGAGTCAGCGGGCTATAAAAAATAAACTACTACTACATGTTGGCTATAAGATGGGCTGTAGATGACATGGCGCTGGCTTATAGCCAGCAGCTGGCTATACTATTAACCATGCTCTTAGGGGTTTCTTGTAAGGAACAATGTACGTACTACTAGCGACAAAAGGCGATTCTAGGTTGTGTTGTACTCCAACGAGTACTACTAGTGGTCACGGGAGTGTATACCTCGTTTTGTGGGTTCGATCCCGGCCGAACGCACGAAGCCTTTTTTTAAAATAGTATACTATCTAGATACATCGCAGAAATGGATGTATCTAGAACTAAAATACATCTAGATACATCCATACCTACGACAAGTAATTCGGAATGGAGGGAGTACTACACTTCGCTGCGAGCCAATATTTTACACGGGTAGTTTGAGTTTTGAAGTCAAACGGACGTGCGGCCCCACAATCTGGGTGCACTGGAGTCTGGACGGCCTAGCCACGTGAACGGGTTTTCCTTCCCAGCATCCCATGGCTCGTGTGCTCGCCCTAGCCGCACCTTGCTTGCAGCTTCCAGCTAGTAGCATATTTAAACTAGCACCTCCCAATTAAGCCCGAGGAGCCGGAAAAGCCTGGCGGGGCGTTGGGAACTGTGCAATATGGCTCTGTACGTAAAGTGCTCTACTACTACTCTGTAGCTTGTGGCGTTGCATGCATGGACTTCACTCCATTATCGGCTCTACTATAAAAGAAATTCCTCTTGACGTGTTTTTTTTGAAATGGAGGCAAAAGCTTTGCTTCATCTCATTCATAAAGAAGGAACTACTAACAAAGTTGACGAGATCCATTACACCTCCACAAATGGAAGCGAAAAGCCTAGTCTCGCTGTATCAAATAACTCAAATGTTCTGCCCCTGCAGTAACCGTCGCTGATAAACAGGCTGCTAGTCTGTGCGTGAGAGGAGCGGCTGAGTAGGCCAGCTACGTGAGAGGAGCGGCTGAATAGAGCACCGAGAGTACCCACTAGGCCACTACACAAGTGTACTTCCCCTGCATTGGTAGTACAACGATGGTTCTAGAGAACAGTAGTACCCTCCACTTCCAACTGTAGCTCCTTGGCCCTAAGATTCAAGAGTTCAAAACTGGTGCACTATACAAGACTAGACTAGAAGTACAGTACTCCCTCCTTCCCGGTTTATAGGGCTCATCTCAAAATTTTAGTTTTTCCATTTTATAAGGCTCAATTTGGTTGTTTCCCATCACATGTTCAGATTCCAAGGTGCATTAAATCATTGCATGCAAGTATTAAGAGAAAATTGACCAATGAATGTAATTTATGCATGCATGCATTGCAATTAATGCATTGGTAAACATACTTTTTTGAGGAAAATTAGAGCATTAATTGGGTGCTTTTTTGAGGAGTAGTTGAGAAAAGTAGTACTAGTACTGCTATAGTACGAGTACGTACTCCTCCGTCACATAATGTACGACGTTTTTTGACACTAGTTGGCGTGTACAAAAAATGGCAAACATACCCAAAATTTCTTAATCCACGCCAAAAACTACTACCTAGTGCCAGAAATTTCTTAGTAGTGCTATTATTTACAGTATAATGCAATCCCATAATGTTCCATAATGCTAGTACTAGTACTCCATGGTACCAAAAACTACTACCTAGTGCCAAAAATTTCTTACTAGTGCTATTATTTACTAGTGCTATTATTTAGAGTAGTAAATAATAGCCTCACCCCTTCGCTGAGGAACGATCTACAGTTGGAAGGGACGAGGCCCTGCGGTTACTACGCTCTTATCTCCTCCTCGCCAGTTACCCTCCCCCCGAAGAGAAGGCAGTTCGTCGCTGCTCCGATGGATTCGCCAGGCGGTTCTCCTCCTCGTCGGGGCTGGGAGACCTTGGACGATTCTCTGGGAGAAATCACACGCCGCTCCGACGTCCTCACCGCCGCAAGACTCAGTGCTTCCTGCACTAACTTTTTCAAGACGCTGCTTAAACAGGCTTGGGAAAAGGCCATGCTTGTTGGTATTCCATGCGTCCTCGAGGAGAAGGTTCTTCTATGGGACAATTCTTCGAACAGTCCACCGCTCCCTGGCCATGGTTGCAGGTTGACTCCACTAGAGTTGACGATGTTGAGAGGTAGTCGGATTTTGTCCAATGAGCAGGTCAGTAATGGAGTTTGATCATCTAGTACTTAGTTAATCCATTTCCATCCCGTAATTTCTCCGCTGCCCACCGTCTTATATATAGGTCTGGGTCGGTGCCAACGAAGATTGGCTTGCATACCTCTGGCCGGATACGACCATGATTTTGCACAACATCCACAGCAGTGCGGCCGTTCCGGTAGACCCCTTCTCCACCATTGGGATCGGCCTTCCGGACTGGCTGGGCAAGAATACATATGATGATGCCTACATGAGATTGAAGAAGATAGCAATTGCGGACCCGCCGTCAAAGCGACGCGGCTACGACGATTACTATCTCATCGCGGTGTTCGACAAAATTATTGCCATCAATGCAGGAGGCAGTAACGGCAGAGGCTGGCGCATGTTGGCGGCGGCAGATTTGTACCCCTACACGTTCGAAGACGTCATGCGCCATCTAGGCCGCATCTTCATGGTGACAAGCCAGGGGACTTGTTTCATCTGGTTGACATCCTACGGTACGGGAGATTACAAACGGAATGCACAAACCATCATTTGCATCCCTAACGGTACTCCATTATTTTGCAGGGACCAGTCATCCCCCGATCAAAATAAGATCGCCGATCCTGGATGTGCATTTGCATCCGCGATTTGGTCTAACCTGGAACCTTGTAGCTGACTTTGGCATATTGGGATCAACTATCTTAGCAGTCGTTACCCATGGTACCATTGATGTGCAACATGGTCACATAATCTACCACGATCGGACTGTCACCATCTACCCAGGTATTCCATTTTTTAACCCTCTCACCTTCTCTTTCATTGTTGTACTAGTAGTATACTTTGTAGTACTAGTAGGAGTACTTTTTACCTTGGAGGACGCGTATAGCTAGCTAGGCCCTTGAAGACTTGAACCCACTAGCTGCCACCATTTTTGTTTTTCCATGTCTTACTATCTCATCCATGTAGCCAAGAGTGGCTATATATAATAAGCCGGTTATTTTACTTCCTCTATACCGGAGTAGTACTATTTGCTGCACAGTATTACTGACCGCCACATTTGAGCACAACATTATTATGCATGGACCTTGACTATGTACGTCACCATGTGTCCAGATCTGGGATGTCACGTGTACCAGATGAACGGCGCCGAGTTCGACCCCCGTGATGCTACGTGGGTGCCGAGGAACACTCTTGGAGAGTACTCACTTTTCATTGGGGATAGCTACCCCATTGTGAAGCGGATGCCACCTTCCGTGCACGACACGGAAGGCCTGCCGTTCATGAAGCATGGTTGTGTCTTCAATGCGCACCGCCGGATGAACGACATGCTGGGACACGCTATCCCTGATTTATGCCGCTTCAGCTTGGATGAGTCTGCATCGTGTGGAACCGGACTAGAAAGCTGCGACAATGATTCCCGTTGCCCACCGCTATGGACCGTGCCATCCATGAAGAACACCTAGGATTGGAACCTGGAGGAGGACATGTAGCCCATCTATAACGTGCAAGTGGAGTACGGTAATTGTGAACGGTAGCGCTGTCAATATATGTAGACTAGTCGTGCACAAATTTATCACATGAGTTGGACATGAACTTGTGTGGCATACTTGCATTTGCCCTTTAGAATTTATTACTAGTAAAGTGTTATGTCTACGTGCAACTTGTGTGGTTGCTGCACGGGCTCCAACATGCTCTTTGAGAAAAAAAAGGTGGCACAACTTTGGATATACGTGATGTGGCAGCATCATACAGTATCATCGTTCGCTATAGTTGTACTAGTACACTCCTACTAGGACGACAACTCCTATAAAACCTTGCGCTTGGCTCTTTGCCTCTTCAGGAGGTTCAACAGTTCGTACTCGTGTGAACCTTGCACTTGGCTCTTCGCCTCTTCGGAAGGTCCAACAATGATGATACTACAGTACAATATGCTTCTGGCAATCTGACACCAATTGAACTGCTGCACGTCCACCGCGAGGGCGAGGCGAGGGAGAGGGAGAGGGCGCTGTAGTCAAAACCCTCTCCTCGTCCTGCGAACCACCGCGCGCGTGGGTGAGGGAGAGGCGTAGTAAGCAAGCTTCTCCTCATTCGGCGAGTTGATGGGACACATCAAAGCAGTACTAGTACTAGTAGTAGTAGTCCATACTGCGTCCTTTCCGATTAATATGGCTTAATTTGAAACGAGAAAAATACACTGGCGGTCAACGTATGTAACAGTATGCTCTTTACGGTCACTATATATAGTTTTGCGGCGATTATGCGATCACTAGCTCATCGTAGAGCACCGTATTGCACCCTACTAACCGGCCACATAGTCAACGTGGCACTTTGTTGACTAGTTAAATTGTCACCTGATTTCTGGGTCCCACCTGTCAGTTGCCAGAGCAAAGAAATCAGTTAAACAAAACTTTACGCAGGCACGACACAAGTCCAACCCTTGCGCGCGAACCGCCCTGGCTGTGTATGTGAGTGCACGCACGTGTCCTCCCTCGGTCTTCCAACAAAGAGTGTACTACATGATGTACATCTACACTTCCAATGCATTTAGCCTTTAATCTACTAAATCGATATTGATTGACTAATGCACCAACTTGTGCTGTAGGTATAGGCTACATGTCTATCCTTAATTACAGCATGCAACGGCCTTCATTTAATCTTCTTATCTCAATGGTCGCATGCACACATAAGTCTGCTACTTTTGGGCGTTAATTATACCCTGGTCAATGTGTAAATCTCTAAATGTACAGTCTTTCACGGATGTAGGGAGTAGGTTGAGCACTTGAGCGTGAGCGTGTGTGTTGCATCGTGTGATGTGTGCCACATGGGTGCGTGAGTGTTGCGTGCGTCCATGTGTACGTGTGAGTGTTGCATGTTGCATGCATGCATGGGGCTTACTCCCTCCCATTGACATGTTCATATTTCAAGCTTCCTCTGTTCCCTCCATATGGTGATACTCCCTCTGCTCCCAAATATAGTACAAAGTTGAGTCAACTATTTTGGAAAGGAGGGAGTAGTACGGAGTAAAAGCCTCCCTCTATTCTCAAATATGGAGTATTTGTCTTTCTACAGATTTCAACAAGTGACTAGGTACGGAGCAAAATGAGTGAAGTGAGCGTAGAGGCATAGGGATACTGTAGAAAGGAAGTCCTCACGATCCATTTATTCCCCATCTCAGTCAGAGAGAACTATTCAACTAGTCTTCGAAGTGAAGTGACAATACACGCTGCAGCAGATGGGACACGTAATTAATAAGCTAAACCAGCATGTTGGTGTTACTAAATCAGCCTTACCCAGTACTGCCATCATGTTTGCCAGTAGAGCACGCTTCCGCAAATACACCTACGCACCTCTGTCCTCCATTAACTGACATATGGGCCCTGTTGTGGTAGACCCACATGTCATCGGTGTAACTATTTACACTCCGAAGGACGGTATATCCTGGTAGTAGTACTAGTAGAATTGAAGCACTCCTCTGGTTTGAAGGATAGATACCTTCCTGGGATCAAGTGCATCCTAACTCACCTGCGTAGGATGTACTGATAATGATGATGGAGATGCTGTGCAGAAGCCATATATATATATATATATATATATATATATATATATATATATATATATATATATATATATATATATATATATATGTGTGTGTGTGTGTGTGGTTCCGCACATTCCACCACTTCTCCGTTCATTTCCAATATTGATCGTGAAACACCATGAGCAGCAGGATGTTGAGGTCCGGAATTCGAAGTGAAATTCTTGATTTGCCCGTTCCTAGTCGTCATGGGAAAGAAATAAGAAAGAGATTATTCCCCTAGAGCTTGTCCAGTACCACCAGTACTCAAAATGCATCTCCGCGCGTCTACCTAGCGCTTTTATTAGCCGCCTTGCATGCAAGCGAAGCGCTATTGGCGGCAATTAATAGCTCACTGAGCGATGATTGATGCAGTCAGTCAGTGCCCTCGATTATTCTATTCCTGATAGAAGGATCATGGCGCCCCGGAAGCATTCCATCCAGCAGCAGCATCTCCTTCAACCATGCGAGGACAAAACTGATGTTAGCTACATTCGCCGTTCCCAATGGTGGAATTGCTTCTTGTCTGCTTTGCCGAGGAGAGCGCTCGCTACCCGATCCCCCTAAGCTAATGTAGTTCCCAGGTTGCCTACTAGATACCGTTTACGGCTATATCCTGTAGGAAGCCAAGGAAAGAGATAATTGATAGTTGCCAAAACCACGTAAAAGAAATGAGATTGAACATATTTCAATTCAACAAATTCTGATTGTTTCATTATCAAATGCAAGGGATGTGGGACCAAGTTCTATTATTGGAGTTAAGCGGTGTAGGAGCCGTGCCGTTCCTGTGTATTAGCTCGTTGTTAGCAGCCCCGAAGGGCGTAAAGGGGGTAAAAGATTTCTCGGAAGCAGCTCTTCGCTTGTGGGAACTTGCTCTTTTCTTTTGTTTTAAAATGCAACCTATGCTGAAACAACCGAATAAAAACCAAAAAGTAAAGAGGTGGATCAGTTGATCCTTTTCTCGATTGAATGCGCTTTCTATCTATCTATACCGGTACCAGGAAAAGCAGAATAAGCAGTTGAGCACCAAGAAATTCCTGTTTCAAGTAAGTACGAAGGGGCAAGAGAGACTGTCATAATATTACTATGGGAGACGGATCCTGTTAAGTCAGTACGAATGTGATACGAAAAATCCTCTTCCATTCTTTTCGGCTGGGCAACATGACTGATGGGAATGGTCGCTACCGCTTCGGGGTCCATCTCATACATATGTTCTCTAACCACCTCCATATATATATATATATAGGGTCGCGCTATTCGTCACCCTGGTTGAGGAATAGTTATTCTTCACCCCCCTCTATTTTACCATCAATGCACCGTAATTTTACGTTCCGTAAGTTTTGTCTTATTTCTGACGTAAAAAAGACCGTAAGAAAATGTATAATCACCGTAAAAAATATTTTATGTTATGTAAAATTACAAACGTAAAAACATAGTCTAAAATACACATAAACTACAAATTTTCTTGTCTTATGACCTATATTTTTGTTTTTTATGTCAAAATTTACGTAGTGAATCAATAGGAATGTAACTATTTGAATTCTAAACGTAATTTAATTATGAAATGATCGTAAGATTACCTCGGGTGAAGAAATACTTATTCTGCACCCCGGATGATGAATAGTAACACTATATATATATATATATATATATATATATATATATATATACATATATCAGTTAGGTTTCAAGTGCGTACTTGTTAGTTAAACCTATGTATAAATTGTGACACTAAATACGACTAGTAAGTAGTATAGTAGCAGTACTAATATACGTCGGGCAAATTATTCATCATGTCCACACATTGAATTGACGTGACAACACACTGCACGTGAGGTGACACAAGAATCCCGGCGGCGTGTTCGGGTATTCTGGAATTACCGATGCAAGTCGAAGAAGGATTGGCCCAACCTGAGAAACTTGAGGCCAAAGTGAGTGCTGACAGCACGAGATTTCAGTCTCTCATCGATTTGTTCATACCAACCATCGACAGCGAGCACGGCATATGTTACAGCCAACCTGAGAAACTTCCAGGCAAGACACCGATCGGCCGTCTACTTGCACAAACATATTCCTTTGTTTATAGCTCTATTTTTCTTTTTACACGCATACCTGGTGAATCAATTACAATTTGACAGTTAATAAAAAGTGAAATAAGTGACTGCAACATTCCAAAGATGTTATGAAAATGCCAACTAGGTACACTAAAACCTGTATTCCATAATACTGCAGGTATCACACTGAGTGGCCTAAGGAAGCATTTCTTCCAGCGCAATTCCAGGGCTTTCAAAAGGGGCGCGTGGACGCGTCGCAAGATACAGTCGGAGTGTGGCATGCATGCGATGTGGTACAAGACCGACAATACCTTGCCGGTGATGGTGAACGGCCGGCAGACGGGCAGCAAAAATGGTTCTGGTGCTGCACACCAACAAGAACTTCGACCAGCAGAGGACCAACTGGGTGATGCACTAGTACCACCTCGGGGACCTCGAGCAAGAGAAGGAGCGGGAGCTGGTCCTCTGCAAGATTTTCTACCAGACAAACACTAGGGCCAGGAGTAAAAAGATTATAAGTTAGTTTGGTATTGGTAGTTGTACTACCTTGTCGTCCGCAAGTTAGTATTGTTGTTAACGATCTTTTGGTATGAACTTGCATTTTCTTCCAACCATCATGCCGAGGGTCGACGTGGATATAAAGCTGAATCATTTTTTTCGAAACGAATTTTCAGGCACCTGATTTTTATTTAATGGGTAGCATAAGCACCCGCCGTTCGAATTCCCAGTTCTCCAATTTTTTTTCGAAACAAGTGCATGCACTTATTATCACGATAAAAAACAATATCCGTGCTGCATCCCAGTTATCAGTCTGTACTTGCAGAATTCTCTCATTTATTGAGCACGTATATTGTTTTTTCAGGTCGAGCAAGTTTCAACTGGGCTGTAGATTGCTAGGGTTGTTTTGTTTTTAATAGGCCGAGCCCATGAAGACAACGGGGCACAAAGATCCAGCAGGTATCTACTGGCCTCTGGCCCGCCAGCGTTAGTTATATTTTGTCTTACAACATCCCCATGTAGTTTTTTTTACTGAATCAAACACACAGCCCAGTTCTATTTTCCTCTTGAAACGCATGTCCTACATCCATTTTCTAAGCTCTACCTATAGTTTTACTAGTTCGTATACACGTATCATTATATTGAAAACACATAAAATTCCCTTTTCATATTTACATCCTTATTTTTGTTGTTTTTCCCACCCAGTGCTTATATTTTTACCACTGGTTTTCCCTTAAACCAACTAAATTTGTCCCACGTCTTATTTGCTTACAAAAACAAAACGATTTTTTTGGCAAATCAATAAGTTCTTAAAAAATGTTTATCATTTCGGGATTACAACAGTTCAGACTCCACCGAAATATGCAAAATAAGGTTGGACTTTTTGACCATGGTCCTAGGTAGAAAATGGGCTATAATAAAGTACTTAAGAATTAGCAAATGGGCTGCAAATTATAAAAAATAGCAAATGGGCTTTATGTTGTCTACCATAGATTTGGAGGCTGAGTTGTGGGCCTACTAAGTTCATGCGAACACAAGGTTTCTCAAAAAAGAAACTTAGTCAACAATTGACTCTACCAGCGTCAGACCGTTAGATGTCAATCTAACGGCAATCGTGCTTCTTTAGTCTCTGATCCTCCTGCCCCAGCCGCCCAAACCAGCGCCGTCGGAACCGCCTGCTCCCGCCTCCCGTGGCCGGCAGTGCTGCCGGGAAGGACTCACGGCCCCATCATACTCGCATCCCTGGCCTGTCTATCCCTCTACTCACCCACACCTCCTGTTATTTTCTGGTGACGGCAGCTGAACCAGTCAACCCTCGTACTCTCCACCGCGTGGGCAGCCACTGCCGTGTCTTCCCCGGCTCCGTGTCGTTCCCTTCGTAGGCCTCGCCGTCGTCCACCGCCCTGGTGCTCTCAGCGCGGCGTGGTCAACGATGTCCATCCAATGGCCATAGTGCTTCTTCAACCTCTGGTCTTCTTGCCCCAGCCGCCCAAAGCAGCGCCGGTCGTGCCGCATGCTCCTGCCTCCCGTGGCCGGCTGTGCTGCCGCGGAGGCCTCACCGCCCCTACTATTCCCACTGCTGGCCAGGCCCTGGGCAACGACAGCCTCACACCGCAGCCGAACCAGTGAACCCTCATACTCCTCTCCGCGCGGGCTTCCACTGCCGCGTCGTCCCCTTCCTAGGCCTCGTCGTCGTCCACCATCATGGTGCTCTCCGCGCGGCGTGGTCAACGTGGTCAAGGAACGACTTCCATCGGAAGAGTACTGTACGTGGAGAGGCTGACAGCTGGGTCCACGGCCACACCCTAGTTTTTTTTGTGATTTGCCAAGCAAGTCGCTTTGTCAGGCCTGTTGGGCTGCAAATCTTTCAAGACGAGGAGAGCTTTCATTCGGCTGGCCGAGAAAATGGCCCATCAGTAATGAGAAATCGGTTGTACATTTTTAAAACACATCAAACCGGCAATTAGTTTCAAATATCTTTTTTTTCATTTCGAGATTTTAAATTAAATTAATTTTTATGCGTGGAGAATTTGTTGGATTTTATATTGATATACATTTATTTTTAAAATCAGTTTGAATGTGAGTCGAAATTTCGGGATTAAAAACAGTTTGGACCGCACCGGAATATGCAAAATTTCGTATAATTTTTTAACCGTTGCCACAATATGGGTGTAATGCTAACAAAAAGAATATGGGCTCCAAAAAAACCTTAATAATTAGCAAATGGGCTGTAAATTATTAGAAATAATGGAAGATGGGCTGTATGCTGTTTCCCACAGATTTGAGGCTTTCCTAAAAAAAGGTTGACGCACAAGCAGTGACTGTTGGATGGCCATCCAACGGCCGTCGTGCTTCTTCAATCTCTGCTCTTACTGCTCCAGCCGCTCAAACAGGCGCCGGCAGGACTGCCTGCTCCCTCCTCCCCGCGGCCTCACCACCCCACTGTACTCCCATCGCTGGCCTAGCCATCCCTCTACTCACCCACACCTGCTGTTATTCTCCGGCGACGGTAGACGAACCAGTAAACCCTCGTACAGGCGTACTCCCCTCCGCGTGGAAAACAACTGCCGAGTCTTCCCTGCCTCCGTGTTGTTCCCTTCCTAGGCCTCGCCGTCGTCCACCGCCCTGGTGCTCTCGGCGCGGCCTGGTCAACGTGGTTAATGACCGACATGCATCTGAAGTGGACTTTAGGTGGAGAGGCCGATAGCTGGGTCCACGGCCGCACGCAAGGAAATGCCTCCTTATTACGCGCAAAATAATGATTCCTCCACCTGACATCTGGGACCCACCGAAAGGGCCTCTGTATTTCGTGAAAAAAACGTTACTGTCGCTGACAGCTTGGACCCACCAGCTATATCTTCGCACGCAAGGAAGTGCCTCCTTATTACACACAAAAAAATGAATACTCCCCCTGTTAGCTGGGACCCAGTATAGTGGCAGGCTGACTTGTGGGCCTACTAAGTTGACGGGGACGGAGGGCTTTGTCAACTTAGTCAATATGCACGATTCTAGCTCCAGTGACCGTACGATGTCCATCCAACGGCCGTAGTGCTTCTTCAACCTCTGGTCTTCTTGCTCCAACCACCCAAACCAGCGCTGGTCGTGCCTCGTGCTCCTGCCTCCCGTGGCCGACTGCGATGCGGCGGAGGCCTCACTGCCCCCTACTACTCCCACCGCTGGCCAGGCCATCCCTCTACTCACCCACACCCCTATTATTCTGCGGCGACGGCGGCCTCACACCGCAGCCGAACCAGGGAAGCCTCGTACTCCTCTCCGCGCGGGCTTCCAATGCTGCGTCTTCCGCGTCGTCCCCTTCCTAGGCCTCGCCGTCGTCCAGACCACCACCCTGGTGCTCTCGGCTCGGCGTGGTCAACATGGTCAACGACCGACTTTCATCGAAAGAGTACTGTACGTGGAGAGGCTGACAGCTGGGTCCAGGCAGTCGCAAGGAAGTGCCTCCTTATTACGTGCAAAATAATTATTCCTCCACCTTACAGTAGGGACCCACCGGACGGGCCACCTTATTACGCGAAAAAAACGTTTCCCCCCTGACTACTCGGACC
>NC_041386.1:108120877-108121735 GCF_002162155.2 Triticum dicoccoides
CTCCTTATTACGCACAAAAAAATGAATACTTCCCTTGCTAGCCGGGACCCACCATGGTGGGAGGCTGACTTGTGGGCCTACTAAGTTGACTGGGACGGGGGCCTTTGTGAACTTTAGTCAATATGAACGATTCTAGCTCCAGTGACCGTACGATGTCCATCCAACGGCCATAGTGCTTCTTCAACCTCTGGTCTTCTTGCTCCAGCCGCCCAAACCAGCGCCGGTCGTGCCTCGTGCTCCTGCCTCCCATGGCCGGCTACAATGCGGCGGAGGCCTCACCGCCCCCTACAACTCCCACCGCTGGCCAGGCCATCCCTCTACTCACCCACACCCCCTGTTATTCTGTGGCGACGGCGGCCTCACACCGCAGCCGAACCAGTGAACCCTCGTACTCCTCTCCATGCGGGCTTCCACTGCTGCGTCTTCCCCGGCTCCGCGTCGTCCCCTTCCCAGGCCTTGCCGTCGTCCACTGCCCTGGTGCTCTCGGCGCGGTGTGGTCAACGTGGTCAAGGAATGAGTTCCATCGGACATGGACTGTACGTGGAGAGGCTGACAGATGGGTCCACGGCCGCAGCAAGGAAGTGCCTCCTTATTACGCGGAAAATAATGTTTCCTCCACCTGACTGGAGGGAACCACCGGACGGGCCACCGTATTTCATGAAAAGAACGTTTCCCCCCTGACTGTTGGGACCCACCAGCTACACCTTCGCACGCAAGGAAGTGCGTCCGGGCAAAAAAACGATTCGCCCCCCTGACTGCTGGGACTCACCAGCTACATCTTCGCACGCAAGGAAGTGCGTCCGGGCAAAAAAAACTAAAACGATTCGCCCCCCTGATTGCTGGGACCCACTAGCCCCC
>NC_041386.1:108122212-108236796 GCF_002162155.2 Triticum dicoccoides
AAACCAAAACGATTCGCCCCCTGATTGCTGGGACCCACCAGCCCCCCGACTGCTGGGACCCACCAGCCCCCCGACTGCTGGGACCCACCAGCTACATCTTCGCACGCAAGGAAGTCCGTCTGGGCAAAAAAAAATGATTCGCCCCTGGCTGCTGGGACCCACCAGCTACATCTTCGCAGGCAAGGAAGTGCCTGACAGTCGGGACCAACCTGGTCGAAGCGTACGTAGCGTTGTCATTCTGGTCGCGAACGTGTACGTACATATATACTGGTGGATGTAGAGGCGCGCACGTGTCGTAGTAGAGGCGCGCACGTAGCATGTACACGTACGCACATCGGCCAGGGTGCAAGAAAGAAAATACGGCCATGTATGTGTACATACGGGCGGGGTCTCGAACGCCTACTTGCGCATACGTACGGCGAGGGCTCGTGTACATGGCTGGGTCGGAACGGAGAAACAACGTCGTCGTCGTGTTCATGGGTCAGAACGGAATGCATGGTCGTGTTCATCGGGAGGGCTTGGACGGAAGAGGCGATGGAAACGAGGCCTGGCGTACCGCACAAGGGAGGAAACGGACCTCCTACGGTCGAAACGGGGGTCCTGTTGATCGGGAGGGGTGTGGCGTACCGCAAAACGGAGGAAACGGACCTCCTACGGTCAAAATGGGGGTCCTGTTGATCGGGAGGGGTGTGGTGTACCGCAAAACGGAGGAAACGGACCTCCTACGGTCGAAACGGGGGTCCTGTTGATCGGGAGGGGTGTGGTGTCCCACAAAACGGAGGAAACGGACTTGTGTTGGAGCGCTATGGCCGAAACGAGGGTCATGTTCATCGGGAGGGGTGTGTGGTACCACAAAACGGGACTCCAAGGGATACTGTTCATCTCCACCGTCGACCCCCTCCAGCCTCCACGAGCTACTGTTCATCCACCGTCGACCTCCTCCAGCCTCCACGGGCTCCTGTTCATCCAGCCTCCACTGTGCGCTACTCCACTGGCTACTGTTCAACCACCCCTTCACCGTCTACTATTCATCCAGCCCTCCACACCACGGGGTCCTGTTCAACCACCCCTCCATGGGCACCCCTCCACCGTCTACTGTTCATACTGCCCTCCACACCACGGGGTCCTGTTCATCCACCCCTCCACGGGCACCCCTCCACCGTCTACTATTCATCTAGTCCACCACCACACCACGAGGTCCTGTTCATCCAGAGGCAACGCCACCGCTCACTGTTCATCCAAACCCCCTCGCAACATTCACTGTTCATCCCATCGATTGGCTTAAGTTAGCAGCAGTAGCCAAGGAATCGCTCGATCGGGTTCAGTTAACAGCCATCGATCGATCGCTCGGGTTCTGTAACGCGTAGCCTACAGTGCAATCGCTCGGGTTCAGTTAGAGCCCAATGCCTCACTCAGGTTCAGTTAGAGCCAACGCCTCGCACACATGCGCGTACGTGTACGAGAGAAACGCGCATCGCTCGGCCCCCGACCTCCCACCGTAACCGGGAACTCCCCGAAATTTTCCTCCCCCTCGCTTCTACCACGGTTTTTTCCGTCATGGACGGCCCAAAGAATGTCATGCAGCTGCGTCTCCGGCCCGCCCAGGATGAAAAGCCCATTTTCCGTCATGATTTTTTTCATAGAAGTAGGAGCCCACCACATCTATGATGATACCGGGTTTTGTCACAATTATCGTCATAGAAGTGTCATATGTATGACAGAAATTTTTTTCGTTCGGCCCAAAATGTCACGGATGTGCCTTTTTTGTAGTGGGGATGACGCGGAGCCGGGGAAGACGTGGCAGTGGATGCCCATGCGGAGAGGAGTACGAGGGTTCACTGGTTCGTCTGGGGTGTGAGGCTGCCATCGCCGTAGAATAACAGGGGGTGTGGGTGAGTAGAGGGATGCCCTGGCCAGCGGTGGGAGTAGTAGGGGGCGGTGAGGCCTGCACGGGAGGCGGGAGCAGGCGGTCCCGCCGGCGCTGGATTTGGTGGCTGGAGCAAGAAGATCAGAGATTGAAGAAACACGACGGCCGTTGGATGTCAATCCAACGGTTACGTCTGCTAGAATCATTTGTTGACGTATATAATAACTAAAAATATCTTGCATACGCGTCAACTTAATAGGCCCAGAAGTCAGACCAATCCCTCTTTTTTTTAATAATTTATATATAGCTCATTGCGACTTCTGATGCAATTTATGGCAGTCCGGCTTTTTGGTTGGCTAGGGCCAATTTCGCATATTTCTGTGGGTTCCAAACTATTTTTAATACCAAAATGTCGAGCCAGATTTAAAGTACTTTGAAGATATATTTAAATTAGGTTAATGCCTAGTGAAATAGGAATCTGAAAATGTGATTTTTTTTAGAAATTATAAAGTAATTGCCAATTTGTCATCTGTTTTTATATTTACAAACAATTTCATATTACTTTCAAGATTTGCAGGCGTCTTGAAAGAGTTGCAGCCCATCAGGGCGTAGAAAAATAAATAGGCCTGGATTGGGTATTCTTCAGAAAAAAATAAACTGGGATCATTTTCACAATGAAAAAATAGCTGGGCTCGTCACATGATGAATATAAAATATAAGCCTGGGCTAGACGGGCCACAACCTAGTTCAAACCCTGCTCCGTCTCAACAATAACAAAAAAATAATATTGCTCGAGCAGCTACGTCCCAGGTGTCAGCCGATCTTGTGCTGTTCTCTTGTCTATTGACTATATACGCTCACAATGTTGTGGGTCCCAGATGTCAGGAAAACACTAGGAGGAAGCATTTTATTTTTCCATATGCTAACATGGTGGGCCCGTACTGTCATCCTCTCCATGTACTTCTGCCGATTCCTGTTGTTTGTTGACCTTGTTGACAACGCGAGAGGGCGGCGCCGCGCCAAGTGCACCAAAGCGCGCGGAGGATGACGGCGAGGCCTCGGACGTCGGCATTAACGATTTAGGAGACGGTCGGGCGGTGATGCGTGCGCTGAGGCGCAGCCAGCTATGGGACGCGGAAGCAGGCGGCCCCATCGGCGCTGGTTTGGTTTTGGCGGCTGGAGGAAGACAGGACTAAAGAAACACGACAGACTATAAAAGCAGCAGGAGTACTTAACAACCTTAAATGAAACCAGCAGGGGCACTTAACAACCATAGCTAAAAGCAGTATGAGTACTTATACAGGTTCAACCGTACAAAGCATGTCTCGAACAGTGCTACTTTGCCTACCGTTAACCAAAGGTGAGGCCGCCAAGCCCCAGGACAAGGCCCAGGCATCACCCCGCGCATCCGCAACCTTCTGAAAAGCGGCTTCATCTCGCGATGTGGTCAATAAACAGGATATTCGCTTTAGAGCCATGGAAAAGTAGGAACATAATCTTCTGTCCTATTGTCCAAGATGGACGAGCCTTCATTATTTGAGACCACCCATGAATAAGTACCTTTTCACCTCCAAGGGGAATGGAGTAGGTCGACATAAACATCATGTTGTGACCAAGCGCAAGTCTGACCCGACCATGGTCAGGCATCTGTATAGGAACAATAGAACTGGGCAGTTTCTGTTTCAAGAAGATCACAACTGTAAAACTGTGTATAAGCAATAGTTTATGAACAACATATATAACATAAAACAGCTCGTACCATAAGTTTCTCGACACAGTTGGACCTGTTCAACGAGTGCAGCAGTGGTACACATATCCCACGTGGCCTTCCATCATTGAAATGCCGCACAAGGACCTCAAGACGATCAATAAAGTGTAGGAACTTGTGGATGTTGTCCCAGTCAACTTCACTTCCATCAGTAATAGTCGAGTTGTTACAGAATAACAAATGAGCAGCCTGCTTAACTCTGAGAAAACCTGCACGTGCCACCAATTATAAGAAAACATTAGTTAGAAGTAGCATCTTTGTGAAAGATTCGTTGCTACTTCTAATGTTAAATTGTGATTAGTTAGACATAATAGGTGGATTAAGAAGTAATCGAAGCAACAAGCAAGAACAAGATACAAAACTAACATGGATGAACAATTGGAACGACGTCGGGGTGGAAGATCGCAATGAAGATGAGACCAGGTTCTGCTATTTCCATCAACATTCGTGCGCCAACTTTCAGTCCGTAACACTTGAGAAAGTTTATCCAAGTTCGGCCATAAAAAAGCAGCGATCTTCTTGGTTCATGAACCCAACTCGGAACTTATATCCATGGCTTGTCTTCATTGTGACCATTAAACTGGTGTATTCAGTTATGGCAAGGCCGAGCATCTTGAGTACATGTGTTCTGGCAAAGCAAATAATGCACTGCAGGAAAAATAATATGAGAACACAATGTATTCCCTATCCAAATCTAGAAATAACTTCCTCCTTCATGTTAGTGTTGACCATCGTACTGGTAGTACCTTTTATCCAAATATAGCAATCCAAATTTCCAAATTAGTCGATAGCATGTTCAAAAAAACCACACCCTCCCGGATAGAAAAGAGGATTCTAGGAACATACTGTGCGCGTTTTAAAATCATATGTTAGGATGAGAAGGAACAAGTGTGTCATCTCGCCGAGGGCGCAGAAACCTGTAGGGTCCTCGCACTTTGGGCACTACAAATTAAACACACTAGATTCAGTAGGAATAAAAATGCATCGACGGCGGCGGCTGCCATCCTAGGATTACCCGCGACCAAGGGACTTGGATTTATCGGGGATGGATGAAGAATTCGTACTTGGTTCTCCATGAGAAAACTCTATGCAACCGCTGAGAGGGGGTTTTCTCTGAACAAGCAGATGAGGGAGAAGGGGATTCAGTCCCAGTGAAATATTGCCGCTTAGTCCGTCCAGCTTACTGCTAAAGCTGGAAAGGTTTTTTTATTTGACGGATCATTGGGCATTACTGCGGCGCTACGACCGGGGTGTGTCTACCGTGCAGTTGTGCACTCTAATTTGTGCATATGGAACATGGACCCCATTGCGGGATGCCCCACATATCAGCGAAAGGAAGTAGAAAGACAGGAGTAACTAGTTACACAAAAATATATTTTTGATAGAGAGATACTCCCTCTGTAAAGAAATATACAAATCTTTTATATCAGAACTTTATACGTAAGAAAAATCAAGGGGAATATATATAACATATATAATTATAAAAAATAGAGTTGTTTTTAACATAGTATAGACGAGTTGGTGATGATGGTGTGCCTGCCATCCTGCAATATAGGCCGTCCGATTTATATCTGACGGATAGGAAGGAAACTATGGCAATTTTGCAAAAAGGTACCCGCACACCTCTCCACATTTGCAAATAAGGCCTTCCCTCGTTCATCCTTTTCTCTCACAAGATAAAATACTCATACAAATGCATCTTGATGTTACGTGCAACGCACGAGCATTATGGGAGTTCAGGTGAGAATATAATACTCAGACAGGCTCACGGTTCTGGACTTTGGGCCACAGGCCCACCCTACATGTTCGGGGGCCCATGTGTTCTACCTCCGCACTTTTCATATTGCAAGCGATCGGTACGGCGCTGGTTTTAGATGTTGTCGCAAGGCGAATACACAAAATTGAATAAAGCATGGCAGCTATTGGAATGAAATTGAACGACAGTTCCTAACCAACAATGAGAGTTGCAATTCTATCAATGATATACCATGTGATAAATAATATTGTCGTATTACTTATACACAGGACACTTGTTTCACCATGCCAGATTATTACATCAAAATCTCTCATAGGATAGATCAGTTCGGCAGTTGCGTGCTGCTACTGAAGAATTTCAAAGTTGATTTGGACTAGCTCTCCTTGCCGAGAAAGTTCGATTTTGAGATCATCCCCTACCGCAAAATATGATTTAGATTTGAACCTTGACCATCCTTTAGCATCGATCATCATGTGACCATCCTTTGTACTTACGGTATATTGAGTAGGTTCATTCACACCAAGACTGCGCATGGTAAGAGAAACTTTGCCGTTGTCGCCCGGATTGTTGAAGGACTCCCTTGTTGCTCTAGGAATTCCCTGTTTGCAAACAAGAAGACATACCCAAACAGTTAGATCAACACAGTGAATCATGCGAAACAACATGGAAAGAAAAAGAACTAAACACTTGGGTGACCAATGCTTACCAAGAAGGTGGACATGTCGGTTTTTGTAAGGACTTTGGTATATGAAGTGCGAACTGCAGCCCAGTCTGTTGCCGGTGCAACTGCTTGTTCGGTTGCCGCTGCACGGGCCAGAGCAAATGCAAGTGCAAGTGTTGGTGCAGGTGCCGAAGCTGCTGCTGCTGCCGGAGATGGTGCTCCTTGTAGAGCTGGTGCCGGTGTCGGAGCAGGTGCCGGTGTCGATGCCCGATCCTCCGGTAGATCAGCCTGATCCGCTAACGCGGTCGGTGCCCAATCCTCAGCTGGATCAGACTGAGTTGCCGCCGCTGTTAGTGCTAGAGCAACTGCCCGTGCTCGATCCGTTGCTGAAGGTGGTACCGATGTGCGAGACAGTGATAACCCACAAGTATAGGGGATCGCAACAGCTTTCGAGGGTAGAGTATTCAACCCAAATTTATTGATTCGACACAAGGGGAGACAAAGAATATTCTCAAGTATTAGCAGCTGAGTTGTCAATTCAACCACACCTGGAAACTTAGTATCTGCAGCAAAGTGTTTAGTAGCAAAGTAATATGATAGTGGTGGTAGCGGCAACAAAAGTAAATACAGCAAAAGTAATGTTTTTGGTATTTTGTAGTGATTGTAACAGTAGCAACGGAAAAGTAAATAAGCGTAAACCAGTATATGGAAAACTCGTAGGCACCGGATCAGTGATGGATAATTATGCCGGATGCGGTTCATCATGTAACAGTCATAACATAGGGTGACACAGAACTAGCTCCAGTTCGTCAATGTAATGTAGGCATGTATTTTGTATATAGTCATACGTGCTTATGGAAAAGAACTTGCATGACATCTTTTGTCCTACCCTCCCGTGGCAGCGGGGTCCTATTGGAAACTAAGGGATATTAAGGCCTCCTTTTAATAGAGAACCGGAACAAATCATTAGGACATAGTGAATACATGAACTCCTCAAACTATGGTCATCACCGGGAGTGGTCCCGATTATTGTCACTTCGGGGTTGCCGGATCATAACACATAGTATGTGACTATAGACTTGCAAGATAGGATCAAGAACTCACCTATATTCATGAAAACATAATAGGTTCAGATCTGAAATCATGGCACTCGGGCCCTAGTGACAAGCATTAAGCATAGCAAAGTCATAGCAACATCAATCTCAAAACATAATGGATACTAGGGATCAAACCCTAACAAAACTAACTCGATTACATGATAAATCTCATCCAACCCATCACCGTCCAGCAAGCCTACGATGGACTTACTCACGCACGGCGGTGAGCATCATGAAATTGGTGATGGAGGATGGTTGATGATGATGACGATGGTGACGAATCCCCCTCTCCGGAGCCCCGAACGGACTCCAGATCAGCCCTCCCGACAGGTTTTAGGGCTTGGCGGCGGCTCCATATCGTAAAACGTGATGATTTCTTCTCCCTGATTTTTTTCTCTCCGAAAGCAAATATATAGAGTTGGAGTTAGCGTCGGAGGGTCAACAGGGGGCCCACGAGGTAGGGGGGCGCGCCCTAGGGGGGCGCCCCCCACCCTCGTGGAAAGGGTGTGGGCCCCCTGGTCTTCATATTTGGCGAGGATTTTTTATTGTTTTTTCTAAGACCTCCCGTGGAGTTTCAGGTCATTCCGAGAATATTTGTTTTCTGCACATAAAACAACATCATGGTAATTCTGCTGAAAACAACGTCAGTCCGGGTTAGTTCCATTCAAATCATACAAGATAGAGTCCAAAACAAGGGCAAAAGTGTTTGGAAAAGTAGGTACGACGGAGACGTATCAACTCCCCCAAGCTTAAACCCTTGCTTGTCCTCAAGCATTTCAGTTGACAAACTGAAAGAAAGAAAGAAAAACTTTTACAAACTCTGTTTGCTCTTGTTGTTGTAACTATGTCAAGCCAGCATTCAAGTTTTCAGCATAAATCATAACTAACCACATTTGCAATAATTCTCAGGTATCATCATTACTCATATCAATAGCATAATCAACTAGCAAGTAATAATAATAATTCTCGGATTACAACACTTTCTCAAAACAATCATAATATGATATAACAAGATGGTATCTCGCTAGCCCTTTCTGAGACCGCAAAACATAAATGCAGAGCACCTTTAAAGATCAAGGACTGACTAGACATTGTAATTCATGGTAAAAGAGATCCAATCATAGTCATACCCAACATAAATTAATAGTGATGAATGCAAATGACGGTTGTGCTCTCTAGCTAGTGCTTTTTAATTAGAGGGTGATGACTCATCATAAAAGTAAATGGATAGGCCCTTCGCAGAGGGAAGCAGGGATTTGTAGAGGTGCTAGAGCTCGGTTTTGAAATAGAGATAAATTGTATTTTGAGCGGTATACTTTCATTGTCAACGTAACAACTAATAGATGGCGATATCTTCCATGCTAAACACATTATAGGCGATTCCCAAACAGAATGGTAAAGTTTATACTCCCCCTCCACCAACAAGCATCAATCCATGGCTTGCTCAAAACAACGAGTGCCTCCAACATACATCAGGTCCCAGGGGGAGTTTTGTTTGAAATTAATTTTGATTATTTTTGCATAAAGCATGGGACTGGGCATCCCGGTGACCAGCCATTTTCTTGTGAGTGAGGAGCGGAGTCCACTCCTCTTGAGAATAACCCGCCTAACACGGAAGATAAGGACAGCCTTTGTTGATACATGAGCTATTCGAACATACAAAACAGAATGTTTATTTGAAGGTTTAGAGTTTGGCACATACAAATTTGCTTGGAACGACAGGTAGATACCGCATATAGGAAGATATGGTGGACTCATCTGGAATAACTTTGGGGTATAAGGGATTGGATGCACAAGCAGTATTCCCGCTTAGTATAGGTGAAGGCTAGCAAAAGACTGGGAAGCGACCAACTAGAGAGCGACAACAGCCATGTACATGCATTAAAATTAATAAACATTGGATGCAAGCATGAGTAGGATATAATCCGCCATGAACATAAATATCGTGAAGGCTATGTTGATTTTGTTTCAACTACATGCGTGAACATGTGCCAAGTCAAGTCACTTAAATCATTCAAAGGAGGATACCACCCCATCATACCACATCATAATCATCTCAATGGCATGTTGGCATACAAGGTAAATCATTATAACTCATAGCTAATCAAGCATGGCACAAGCAACTATGATCTCTAATTGTCATTGCAAACATGTTTGTTCATAATAAGCTGAATCAAGAACGACGGACTCATCATATTTACAAAAACAAAAGAGGTCGAGTTCATACCAGCTTTTCTCATCTCAGTCAGTCCATCATATATCATCATAATTGCCTTTCACTTGCACGACCGAACGGCGTGAATAATAATAAGAGTGCACGTGCATTGGACTAAGCTGGAATCTGCGAGCATTCAATAAATAGGAGAAGACAAGGCAATATGGGCTCTTGGTTAAATCAATCAATAATGCATATAAGAGTCACTTCAACAATTTAATTATGGTCTTCTCCCACTGACCCCCAAGAAAGGAAAAGAAATAAAACTATTTACACGAGAAAGCTCCCAACAAGCAAAATAAGAACGGGAGATATTTTTGGGTTTTCTTTTTAATTATTACTACTACAGCAGAAAAATAAACTACTACTAATTTTTTTGGTTCTTCTTAAGGTTAAGCAAACACACAAGAAGAAAGCAGGAAAAAGAAAATAATCTAGCATGGATACTACAGTGAAAAAGTATGAGCACCGACATCTAGCAATGAGTGTGTGTGAACATAAATGTAATGTCGGTGAGAAATACGTACTCCCCCAAGCTTAGGCTTTTGGCCTAAGTTGGTCTATGGCCACGGCTGGCCTGGCGGATATCCATAATAATAGTTGTTGGGGTCATACTACGATGAGGAGGAATAGTTGGGATCATACTGATGTGCAGCGGTTATTGCCTGCTGAGCTGCAGCGTGGAGTCGGGCTTCCTCCGCTCTCCTCTCGTACTCTTCTGCCTCCTCTCTGGTAATAACATATCTTCCTTTTGTCTGTGAATCAAAGAAGGCATGAGCAGGGAGAGTAATACGGAAAACACGTCGTTTATCAAAAATTAAGCGATATAAGAGAGGTGATTCAGGCCTCTCGACAAACTGGTGCGAAGCCATAGAGTTATAATCTAAATATGCAGGAGACAACTCCATATCACCCTCACGAATGTCTATTTCAAGAAAATGAGCTAAGCGAGTTGCATAAATTCCTCCAAAGAAATCTCCATTATGTCTATTATGATGCAACCTACGAGCTACAATGGCTCCCATATGATAAGATTGGTCTCCTAACACAGCACTCCTAAGAATGCTGAGATCAGGGACACACATGTGACATGCTTCATCCTTAGCATTTATGCATCTACCGATGAAAAGAGCAAAATAATGTATAGCAGGAAAGTGAATGCTCCCTATGGTAGCCCGTGTTATATCTCTGGATTCCCCCACGGTTATACTAGCAAGAAATTTTCTAAATTCAGATTTAGGGGGATCCCTAATACTGCCCCATGATGGAAGTTCGCAAGCAGAAGTGAAATCCTCTAGGTCCATGGTATAAGATTTGTCATAAAGATCAAACATGACTGAAGGAGAATTATGCGAAGATGAATACTCAAACCTCCTCACAAATGAACTTGTGAGATCATGATACTGGGGGCATTTGTTAGCCTCGAAATCCTCAAGACCGGCATTGTGCAAATATGATTTGAATTCTTCTTTAATTCCCGCATGGTCCATAAAATTTTCCGACGGCCATTCGCAAGGCCGTACTGGAGCGTCTCTTGGTGGATCCTCGTCAGCATCGCGCATAGCAATTCTGGGTCCTTGCTTCTTATAGGAACCACCTTGGAACATCTTCCTAAACATATTGTTTTCTCTCAAAATTTCTAAAAATTTTAGTAACTTCGAAATAAAAGTGAACCAAACTCAATTAAACTGATAGCAACTACTCCTACAAGTGCCTAGAGCCTGTATCAAGGATTAGAACTACTAGGAACCATATAAATTTGACATGCAAGCTCAAGAACATGGTCACCTATGCAGCACAAATTTGCAAAGAATAAAGCACTAGAACAAAAACTAATTGGACCAATGGAGGAGTCACATACCAAGGAACAATCCCCCCAAGCAGTTTTGCGGGAGGTGCTTTGAGCAAGGAGATCGAAAATCACAGCAAAAGTGGCTGGAACTCGTGCTTGAGTTGGTTTTTCGGGTTTGTGTGAGATAGAGGAAGAAGATGGGTGCTGGAATAAGTGGATGAGGGCCACCGTGGGCCCACGAGGCAGGGGGGGCGCGCCCTATAGGGGGGCGCGCCCACCACCCTCGTGACCAGGTGGCAGCTCCTCCCGCGATAATTTTTGCACAGTAAATCCTCAAATATTCCTGAAAAAATCATATTAAATTGGCATGGCATTCTGAGGATTTTTATTTTCGGGATATTTTTATATTGCACGGATAAGTCAGGAAACAGACAGAAAAATACTATTTTTACTTTATTTGATATAAATAGCAGAAAATATAAAGAGGGTACAGAAGTTTGTGCTTCTAGTTTCATCCATCTCATGCTCATCAAAAAAGAATCCGCTAACAACGTTGATCAAGTCTTGTTAACAAACTCATTCCGATAATCATGAAACCGGAGAAATTTCGAATAACACTAAGTTACCTCAACGGGGATATGCACATCCCCTAAGAATATCATATTTCTTTTTGACAGTAGGAAGAGGAAATTCAAAACCTCCAAATATAATCGATGGAAATTTTCCAATAGAGTTGATACTATGAACTTGAGGTTGTTTCCTCGGAAAGTGTATCGTATCCTCATTACCATTAACATGAAAAGTGACATTGCCTTTGTTGCAATCAATAACAGCCCCTGCAGTATTAAGAAAAGGTCTTCCAAGAATAATAGACATACTATCATCCTCGGGAATATCAAGTATAACAAAGTCCGTTAAAATAGTAACGTTTGCAACGACAACAGGCACATCCTCACAAATACCGACAGGTATAGCAGTTGATTTATTAGCCATTTGCAAAGATATTTTAGTAGGTGTCAACTTATTCAAGTCAAGTCTATGATATAAAGAGAGAGGCGTAACACTAACACCGGCTCCAAGATGACATAAAGAAGTTTTAATATAATTTATTTTAATGGAGCAAGGTATAGTAGGTACTCCGGGGTCTCCAAGTTTCTTTGGTATTCCACCCTTAAAAGTATAATTAGCAAGCATGGTGGAAATCTCAGCTTCCGGTATCTTTCTTTTATTAGTAATGATATCTTTCATATATTTAGCATAAGGATTCGTTTTGAGCACATCAGTTAATCTCATACGCAAAAAGATAGGCCTAATCATTTCAGCAAAGCGCTCAAAATCCTCATCATCCTTTTTCTTGGATGGTTTCGTAGGAAAAGGCATGGGTTTCTGAACCCAAGGTTCCCTTTCTTTACCATGTTTCCTAGCAACAAAGTCTCTTTTATCATAACGTTGATTCTTTGATTGTGGGTCATCAAGATCAACAATAGGTTCAATTTCTACATCATTATCATTACTAGGTTGAGCATCATCATGAACATCATCATTAATATTTTTACTAGGTTCATGTTCATTACCAGATTGTGTTTCAGCATCAGACATAGAAATGTCATTTGGATTATCGGGTGGTTCAGTAATAGGTTCACTAGAAGTTTGCATAGTTCTATCATTTTTCTTCTTCTTCTTCTTTTTAGAAGAACTAGGAACATCAATATTATTTCTTTGAGAATCTTGCTCGATTCTCTTAGGGTGGCCTTCAGGATACAAAGGTTCCTGAGTCATTCTACCAGTTCTAGTAGCCACTCTAACAACATAATCATTTTTCTTACTATTCATTTCATTAAGCACTTCTTTTTGAGCTTTAAGTACTTGTTCTACTTGGGTGGTGACCATAGAAGCATGTTTGCTAATAAGTGTAAGTTCACCTTTAATATCAGCCATTTAATCACCCAAGCGTCTAATCATATAAGCATTTTCTTTTAATTGTCTACCAAAATAAGCATTGAAGTCATCTTGCTTATACATAAAGTTATCAAACTCATCCAAGCACTGACTAGCAATTTTAGTAGGAAGGACATCAGCTTTATCATATCTATAGAGAGAATTTACCTTTACTACCTGTGTCGGGATATCAGGATCAGGAGGTTCTTCAGTAAATAAATTATTGAGATCATAAGTTTCTTCAACAGGCGATGAATTAAGACCATGTATTTCTTCAATAGGAGGTAAATTCTTAACGTCTTCGGCTTTAATACCTTTTTCTTTCATAGATTTCTTTGCCTCTTGCATATCTTCGGGATTGAGAAATAGAACACCTCTCTTCTTCGGAGTTGGTTTAGGAATAGGCTCAGTAATTGGAGCAGGAGTTGGCTCAGGAGGTGCCCAATTATTTTCATTTGTCAACATATTATTCAATAGAATTTCAGCTTCATCCGGTGTTCTTTCCCTGAAAAGAGAACCAACACAACTATCCAGGTAATCTCTGGAAGCATCGGTTAGTCCATTATAAAAGATATCAACTATTTCAGATTTCTTAAGAGGATGATCAGGCAAAGCATTAAGTAACTTGAGAAGCCTCCCCCAAGCTTGTGGGAGACTCTCTTCTTTAATTTGCACAAAGTTGTATATTTCCCTCAAAGCAGCTTGTTTCTTATGAGCAGGGAAATATTTAGCAGAGAAGTAATAAATCATATCCTGGGGACTACGCATGCAACCAGGATCAAGAGAATTAAACCATATCTTAGCATCGCCCTTTAATGAGAATGGAAATATTTTGAGTAAATAGAGGTAACGTGATCTCTCATTATTAGTGAACAGGGCAGCTATATCATTTAACTTAGTAAGATGTGCCACAACAGTTTCAGATTCATAGCCATAAAACGGATCAGATTCAACCAAAGTAATTATATCAGGATCAATAGAGAATTCATAATCTTTATCAGGAACATATATAGGTGAAGTAGCAAAAGCAGGATCGGGTTTCATTTTATCTCTAAGTGATTCTTTGTTCCCTTTAATTAATAACCTCTTAAGCTCATATCTATCTCTGCAAGCTAAAATAGCTAAAGAAGCATCTTGATCAAATAAATAACCCTCAGGAATAACAGGCATATTTTCATCATCACTATCATCATCGTATTCAGATTCAATAATTTCTTTTTCTCTAGCCCTAGCAATTTGTTCTTCTAGAAAATCACTAAGTGGCACAGTAGTATCAGGCATAGAAGCAGTTTCATCATAAGTATCATGCATAGCAGAAGTGGCATCATCAATAACATGCGACATATCAGAACGAATAGCAGAAGCAGATGTAGGTGTCGCAAACTTACTCATAACAGAAGGTGAATCAAGTGCAGAGCTAGATGGTAGTTCCTTACCTCCCCTCGTAGTTGAGGGATAGATCTTGGTTTTTGGATCTCTCAAGTTCTTCATAGTGTCCAGCAGATATAAATCCCAAGTGACTCAAAGAATAGAGCTATGCTCCCCGGCAACGGCGCCAAAAATTAGTCTTGATAACCCACAAGTATAGGGGATCGCAACAGCTTTCGAGGGTAGAGTATTCAACCCAAATTTATGGATTCGACACAAGGGGAGCCAAAGAATATTCTCAAGTATTAGCAGCTGAGTTGTCAATTCAACCACACCTGGAAACTTAGTATCTGCAGCAAAGTATTTAGTAGCAAAGTAATATGATAGTGGTGGTAGCGGCAACAAAAGTAAAGACAACAAAAGTAATGTTTTTGGTATTTTGTAGTGATTGTAACAGTAGCAATGGAAAAGTAAATAAGCGTAAACCAGTATATGGAAAACTCGTAGGCACCGGATCAGTGATGGATAATTATGCCGGATGCGGTTCATCATGTAACAGTCATAACATAGGGTGACACAGAACTAGCTCCAGTTCGTCAATGTAATGTAGGCATGTATTCCGTATATAGTCATACGTGCTTATGGAAAAGAACTTGCATGACATCTTTTGTCCTACCCTCCCGTGGCAGCGGGGTCCTATTGGAAACTAAGGGATATTAAGGCCTCCTTTTAATAGAGAATCGGAACAAAGCATTAGCACATAGTGAATACATGAACTCCTCAAACTATGGTCATCATCGGGAGTAGTCCCGATTATTGTCACTTCGGGGTTGCCAGATCATAACACATAGTAGGTGACTATAGACTTGCAAGATAGGATCAAGAACTCACATATATTCATGAAAACATAATAGGTTCAGATCTGAAATCATGGCACTCGGGCCCTAGTGACAAGCATTAAGCATAGCAAAGTCATAGCAACATCAATCTCACAACATAATGGATACGAGGGAACAAACCCTAACAAAACTATCTCGATTACATGATAAATCTCATCCAACCCATCACCGTCCAGCAAGCCTACGATGGAATTACTCACGCACGGCGGTGAGCATCATGAAATTGGTGATGGAGGATGGTTGATGATGACGACGGTGACGAATCCCCCTCTCTGGTGCCCCGAACGGACTCTAGATCAGCCCTCCCGAGAGGTTTTAGGGCTTGGTGGCAGCTCCGTATCGTAAAACGCGATGATTTTTTCTCCCTGATTTTTTCTCTCCGAAAGAAAATATATAGAGTTGGAGTTGGCGTCGGAGGGTCAACAGGGGGCCCACGAGGTAGGGGGGCACGCCCTAGGGGGGGCGTGCCCCCACCCTCGTGGAAAGGGTGTGGGCCCCCTGGTCTTCATATTTGGCGAGGATTTTTTATTGTTTTTTCTAAGACCTCCCGTGGAGTTTCAGGTCATTCCGAGAATATTTGTTTTCTGCACATAAAACAACATCATGGTAATTCTGCTGAAAACAGTGTCAGTCCGGGTTAGTTCCATTCAAATCATACAAGATAGAGTCCAAAACAAGGGCAAAAGTGTTTGGAAAAGTAGATACAACGGAGACGTATCAGCAGCGGCGATCGTGTCTGGTCTGCTATGATCAGCTTTCTAACTTGACTAGGCTTCATGACCGTGATCCAGTTGTTTTCTTAATTTCTTTTAAACGCGAGAAGGACTAATTGTGGCATTTTTGTTAAACCAAACTGCAGTTCATCATAGGGATTCAGCTTGTACTCACACAACATACTGATCCAGTTTTTTCCAGTAATATAAGTGATGGACAGTGCCTTCATTACTGACACGACATAAGAAGTGAAACCTGCAAAAATAGCCATCGTAGAGCAAATGAAACAGTTTATTCTGTGATGAATGTCACATGGCAAAACCTGCATCGCAAAAGAAAACATGACATTAAATCAATAAGAATTATACAGTAAATCAATAAGATTTACTTGATGTGACACGAGTGAATCCTTACCAGGAAATCACTATGTTGAAGTACTAAACAGAAGATTGATCGTCCAACCACGGGTGGCATGCAGGGGCCCCGCCTACTCCCACAAGCAGGACAGTCCAAAGGCCGTGACAAATTGTATGGACCGAACATCCATGGGACTGGAAATCCTGGTCGGTGCTATAAACCCTGCAATGCATACAGATATTGAGTGTAACCATAATTGATAAACCGTCCTCGCAAAAAAGATGACTTGGATACTTCAAAATATACAGACTGAATTGAGTGGACAGACATTAACATAGACGGTTCTTAGGACTGACCACACAACAAAAGCGGCAGTACTAATAAACAATATAGGGTTCACAAACACAAATCAAGTACTGAACAATAGTACTTACTACACACAAGCAAAGTAGCACTAATTAAACTCTGCAGACTATTTCTTGCCACTGACCTATGGGATGAACCCCGCATAACTGACTAGGCCATGGACTTCATGAGAGATGTCTACATGCACCATTACCATCTCGATCGTCAACCTTGGAGAACCTAACAGAGTGGTCTTTCCACTCATAAACATGATCATGAAGACATGCCGCATCAGATTTGTTGGGAAGCTTTACAAGAACCACACCTTCGTATTCGAAGGCACAACCAGGAAATTGTTGTGGTCAAGTACAACCTCGAGAACACGCCTGACAATAATGCTACAGGAAAACACTAGTTCAGGACACGTGGCGACAAGGACACAACAGCTGGATAGTTTAGCAGTAGAACTCATCCTCAGGTCTTCCAGTTCACACAGCATGACATTGAGAAGTTCATCTCCACTGCGGACCTGGTTCTAATTCAAACAGAAACCATATTTTTTTACTACCTCCGTTCAGAAATATAAGATGATTTTCGATTTTATACTCCATATATGACTACATATACGCACAGAAATGAGTGAAAAAAGACATTACAACATGTCTTCTAAGGCATGAGAGCAGAGGGATTACTTGCAATATCCATAACACAAGTTACTGATGCAAATATACCCTGTTCAAAGGTAGCATTGATGTTCATAAAGTACTCCCTCCGTCCCAAAATTGTTGTCTTAGATTTGTCTAGATACAGATGTATCAAGTCACATTTTAGTATCTAGACAAATCTAAGACAAGAAATTTGGGACAGAGGGAGTAGTTGAAAGTAATCTATAAGAAATCAGTGTCAACCTCTCGCATGTTTTGGTCAAAAGAGGAATTTAGAACCGTCATTTGGCACACAAAAATGACATGCAAGATCACCCAAAAAGTTGTACTACTAGTACTAGTACTGCGTGTTAGATTAAAAAACACGATCAAGATCGAGAAAAAGATCGTCAAGAAGAGATATTACCTGGACTTGCTTAATGAGGGATCCCGGAGAGGGGGGCTTGGACGATGGCTTTGAGCTTGTATGCGGTAGTCTCGGTGGGGTGCTTGCGCTTCTTCGTACCATGAGCCTCGATGGTTTTGGCCAGAGCCATAGACATCACTTCGGCCGGTGCTCCAGCGTCCATCAAGAAACTGCCAAATAGAACTAAAAGAAAAGAAACCACAATCACAAACCCAAAAGAAGAAAAGAGAGGGAGTTATATGATCAGTCTCGGGGTTGGAATACCGGGCCTTGGCCAGAATCAACACCATTGATGCGCTCACCTTTCCTTCTTTGGGAGAGAAGAACAATGGCAGAAGCAGGTCAGGGTTTTCTTGAAGAAATGAGGAACAAGATGAGGGAGAAGCGAGTTGGGTAGAGAGGAAGCTGAAAGAGAAGAGTGAAATGATGGTTGCTTCGTCCATCCAACTTACTGCTGGAAAGGAGGGGGTTTTGTGATTTGACGGATCATTGGGCATTACTGCGGCGCTTCGATCGGGGTAGTCTACCGTCACTCTACTACGGAGTAATTTAGTGCATGGCTGGTGGACCCCGATGTTGGCTGTCCCACACGTCGGCGAAAGTGAGTAATTTAGTGCATGGCTATAGGAGGATCCGGACGGTAGAGCGTGTCCACCGTTTTTCTAAAGAAAAAAATGATTACAGCAAGCGTTTCCACTCTTACGACAGAGGAGTGCGAAACACGGCAGCCACTTGAACATACACAATGCTCCTACTACTAGGCATGTGCAGTGGTTCATACGTCGGTACTACATAATCTTGTTGCTAGTGTAGTAAGATATGATGACAACAAATGATATTGTACGCATGTCAACTATATGAACAATAATGTAGTAACATAGTACCGCTTTCTTGACTGTCCGATCGAGAATGAACGGTGAGATCAATGTTAACAGAACTAGGTCTACAACGCATGGAGAGTACAGTGCTACAGTACTCCAGAAAACATGAACCATATGAAGCACGAATAGTGTAGGGTGTATGAAGGGTGCACGGGATGGGAGCAAAAGTTCCCTTCTCGACCCACTTTTGGGTGTTTGGCAGAGTGCGTGAAGGGTGCATGAGTCCACACTAGTAGGTTAACACAAATAAACGAAGAGGAAACAACTACTCCCTCCGTCTACGTGTGTAAGTCATCTTACATTGTGCACTGCGACCAAGGCAGAGAGGAAAACGAGAAAACTTAATGTCTGTTTGCTAATTAATAGCATCGCATGCAATGAACTAACCACTGCATGTCATGTTTATTAGTCTCAAGTCATTGAAGGCATGCATGACCCACGTCTCTTATTGGTTGATATGTCACAAAACAAGAAACGGGGAGGGAGTTAATGTATTGTGCCTAAGTGTTTTGGGATTATTTGGTTTTCATAAGGTGACTTACACACCTAGACAGAGGATTATATTGAGATGAGAATGCAACCAAACACACCCACACGCTTTGTGCTACAATGACTGATCCGCACCGTCTGAGTTTGATCCAACGGCCATGTTGCGTCGAGACATGGACATGCCCATGCAGAGGGCGCCTAAACACCACCGAAGTCCCTCTACTTCTCGAGGTGCACGATGTTGGTGATGCAGGGGGCGAAACGGCTGAAAGGCAATGCAATCTACGGGAAGGCGGAGGGAGCCAGCCGAGGAGCGGGGAATCTTTTGGGTTTCACCATGGTAAAACACCAGTCGACGACTTCTCACATCAGGGAGCAGTGGGTTTTACAGGCGGAGTCATCGTGACTAATTGCTGCCACACCTGCTCCCGTCAATCAAAAAATTAAAAATCCTGCCGTGCCTGCTCCCGTCAATCAAAAAATTAAAAATCCTGCCGCACTCAAACACCAGAGCAACGCCGCGGTGGATATTTGAATTTACCTGCCGGCAAGTAGATAAAAAAAGGGGTGAAAAAACAAATGTGGCGGCGGCCTAGCTAATCGGTCGAACTAGCCCAACTAGCTAGCCACCATGCTTCATTGATGTACTCAGCGAGAAAAGTGGTCTTTCGTGATTTGACGACTCATTTACTTGCTTCAGCGAAAACGTGCGGTAGGGTGCCCCATGTCAAGAAGAATATATGCGTGCACCACCCGGGAGGACCCCGAAACCGCGCGGTAGGGTGTGCCATGTTTCGGCACGGAGGAAAATGTGCGTTTAAAAATATATTGTATCAGACGTAGTACCTATGGTTCAACCTCGGGACCTAGCCAGTCGGTCGAAAACACCCCACTAGCCACACAGCTTCATCATGCTAACATGGCACGGAGGATAGGTGTGGTTAGCTCCGTCTCGACCAGCCACAACGTCTCTTGTTCTAGGCGATTCTTCTATTTTCCAAGCTTTTTTTAGTTGTAATAACACCATGGCAAGCTAGCGCCGCTCTTCATGTGTGCCCGTGCAAAGGTTAGACGATGGAGAGAAGAGAGAGATCGCAGACCTGGGACCCACCAGTAAGTGAGTCAACGGTCATGCACGTGTTGACGAGGCACTCCCTCTACTCTACTCAACATAATACTGTATAAAATCAAGTTATGGGACAAAGCCAACAACCGTTGTTGTTTCAGGCTATCGACTTACGCTCTGTAGTCCAGGTTGCCAGTTCGAATCTCGTCTTTCAAATTTGTTAGTTTTAGGTCCAAATTTGATTAATGACATGTGAGACCCCCGTGTGTTGTTTCGATCTCAGTGTAGGATGGTTTTTTTGAACAAACACTTTGCGTGGTTAGACAAGTAACGGCACAAGTTACACGTATTTTGCAAGTTTACGAACAAAAATGACAGCGGCATAGAATATCACATCCACCCCGTAGCTTAGATGCTATGGTGATACGAGTTTTTACACCGTTGGAAGTGAGATTCAATGGCTTGGGAGTAGTCTTTGTAATTATGCGCAATTTCCAAACTCTCCAAAGGTTTTTTTGCAAATAAAACATTCAGGCCTCGTGTGTGTCGCTGCATCTTGGATCCAACGGCTCCCCGTTGCTCATATTAAGTTCTCCCCGTAGCTTAATTACCCGCTACGGTGATATGAGCATCTAGGTCGTATGATCAGTGATCAGATGGCACATGCGTAGTACTTGTACTTTCTGTGCAATTCCCAAACTCTATCAGCCGTATATTACAAAAACATTCAAACCTCCTAATGTGGGCCGTTAGATCTCCATGAACTCGTATCACCATAGAATCTACGGTGCGGGAGCACCTCATATTCTCCCGTGCGAGAAAACATAAGGTGCTCTCGCAGCTTGGATGCTACGGTGATACGAGCTTCGAGGTCGTTTGATCTGAGATCCAATGGCATCTGAGCAGTCTTTGTGCTTGTAAGAAGTGGCCGAACTCTTTGGGGGCTTTTCTACAAGAAACCATTCGAACCACCGAGGAGGTGTTGGGTCACAAATCCAACGGCTCCGAAGAGCTTGTAGCACCAAAGCATCTAAGGTGTGGTAGCACATGATATTCTTACATACAGGAGAATATGATGTCCTCCTTCATCTTAGATGATACGGTGATACGAGCTTTGAGGTCATTGGATATGGGATCCAAGGGCATCTGAGTAGTTTTTGTACAAATTGTGTGCAATTCTCAAACTCATCAAGGTTTCATATAAAAATATTAAGACATCATGTGAGCTGCTATATCTCAGATCTACAAGCCCCAACCAACTTGTATCGACATATAGCATCTAAGGTATGGGGGCAGATGATATTCTCCCGGGGAGGAGGGGTGGGGGTGCACAACCAATCGGTGGTTGGGAGGGTGGGGACAAATATAATCTAAACAACCCTAAACAGAGCTTCACAATTTTATCTAAGGTCGAGGGGGTGACCCCCGACAATCATAGCTCCACCTAATTAAACACAACATTTGAATGTACTGTAGTACTAGACTTAATGTTCATGTTTCAGTTTCATGTTCGTTTTAAATATTGAATTGAGGACCATGCATGTCTTACATTTTACTCCCTTCGTTCCTAAATATTAGTCTTTTTAGAGATTTCAAGTGGACTGGCACATACGGATGTATATAGACATATTTTAGAGTGTAGATTCACCATTTTGCTCCGTATGCAGTCGCTTGTTGAAATCTCTAAAAGACAAATATTTAGGAACATAAGTATTTTTGAATTCGTGTCATACATGCATGGTTTGGAAAAATAGATGCACTATACTTATTGGATTGTTGTTGTGTTCGTGTGTGGGTGTCTCTCTGTGTGTGTATGTGTGTGTGTGTGGTCATATGCTTGATACACACAAAGTTTTCTCACCTCCATATTGTTCCTATTTTAAATTTGAATTTGCATTGAAAAACTTACCAAGGATACCATGAAATGTGAAATCCACGTTGAGATCACTATATCACAAACTCACTCTAATTCACAACTCGTCATAAATCAATTACCACGTTGAGATTAGTATTTGCAAGGAAAATATGGGCTTTATAATACACATAGATTCGTTTGGCAATTTAAAAGATTCTTTTCGTATTCTCGAATGGTAGGACCCAACGGCGTACCAGCCACACCTTGGCTCGTGTTGATCCTAAAAAAATAAAAAATAAAAAACCAGGCTCGTGTCCTTTTGGTGGCGTGCATGGTACGCACATTAGGCAGCCCCAACCAGTCGAGCCTCCGTGTTTCGAGTCGAAATATCTCGCGGCCAGAATTCCAGCCCTAGGAAATTCCCCTCATGTCCCCGGTCCATAATGACTACCGATGAACAACGAAGGGATGCTTTAGTAACTAGACAACGTTACCTACCGTGTCGAGCACTGTTCAATTCCCTCGGTCGCCGCTTGCCAAGGTCACCCGTCAACTGCATTGCCTACTATTACTACTACTACTACACCAAGATGAGCACAGAATTGAACCCGTTTGTTCGTGCCTAGTACTTGAGTTAATATATCAGGCAATGGACTGGCACGGAGGGATTATCCTTTTGCTCTGCATATATAACTTGTCTGAAGTCTAACTAAGCAAAATGTTTGACCAAATCCTTTCTTAAGAAATACAACAGGACAGATGTATGGCTTGAAAATTTATTGCATGATGCAGGTTATGATATTGTTTCGAATCCTGGATCTTAAATTTCAGAAAATCCAAAAGTGACCATAAATTCTTGAAACTGAGCATGGTCACATGATATGGCACAAATATTACTTCGTAATTTTTTTCTTCAATTTGAGACAAGCTGCTTATGACAAGTTGCACAAATGAAGAGCCAAGGTATTTTGGAACAAAGACCTGTCACGTTAAGGCGAACGCTTTCACTATTGAAACCGTGGGCATTTACGTGCCACCACGAGTCCTGCTTCTCATTGGCAGGTGCCGTCCGAGCAAGCGTGTGAGTCGACGGGAGGCGTGCGAGCAGACTGCTGCGTCGGCTGACAGGGAGGCGTGTGAGCAGACCACGGTGCAGGCTCACCGGGAGGCAAGCCCTTTGACCAGGCTCCGCCGCCCACCTTCATCCCAACTGCTCCCACTTTTAATGTCGTCGACGCTGTAGTTTAAAATCAACCCCACACTACCCGGTATCGCTACAATCTTCTCTCTTCCTCAACGATTCTCCTGTTGTCTACCTCCAACCAGCCTGACCTAAACATACGCCATGCCGCATCGCGATGGTCTGCCCTTAGTCTTCCAGTTTCCTGAGGAAGACACCCAGCTGGAGTCTCAAGAACATAAGGCGCTTTGGGACAAGCTTGAATTGGCCTTGCGGGAAGACGCCGCGCCTGTCCCCGCTCCCGTTCCGGCTCCCGTCGCCCCGACTGTGCCAGCGCCCATCCCCGTGGCATTGATGGGCTGGGAGCCGCACATTGTCGCCGAGCTTGATGCCACGGAGTTCCACGAGGTCCCCGCCAACTTTCACGCGGCCGTGCACCTGCCAGCGCATGCGCCTGCGCGTGCACTGACGCGCACGCCCGTGCCAGTGCCCGTGCACCTGCCCGCGCATGCGCCTGCTCATGCACTGACGTGCGCGCCCGTGCCGGTGCCCGTGCACACGAATGTCTCCGCCGCACCGTTGACAGCGCATGTCCCCGCGCGGGTGCCAGTGCCCCCCTCAGCGTCATGGATGGCCGCCGTCGACCGCTTCCTTGCACCAACGCCAGTCGCCTCCTCCCGCCAGTTGACTCGCTCCGAAATCCAGAACATTTTGGCCTTCCTTGAAGCTAGGCCAACGTCCAGGAGTACGCCAACAACAGTGCAAGGCGCCATCGTCGCTGTCGGTCAGTGGCCTGACGACACGCAGAGCATGGCAGAGGAGCCGCTTCCCACCGTAAGACGCCCCCGCTGCCGCCGCATAATCTAAAATTGCCATGAAAAACGTTCGAATTGCCATGCTTAAAATCCGAACGTTTATCATTTCCGTTTATTTTAGATCGATCATTGTATAATTTAAAGTCGGAGTTAGACTGAACGAAGTCTATGGTTTGATCGATTGAATGTTCTGCTAGAGCCATATCAAATTAAATATAAAACGTCATCAAGCCACATGTATTCCTCGTCATCCAACGACCTAGACTGCTTCAATGTCGAGCGCTCAACACGTTTAGCGTGCAGTTAATTTCATGCCAAAAATAGTGCTAATCACATAATAACACGCAAATAATATCCTACTTAATATCCGCATGCACTTAATATACTTCCAAATTAACGTGCATTGCACATACACACTGACTAGTGCTGCTAGCACGTGAAACTGGTGTCGTAGCTTGTGAACGCGTCCAGATATGGTCAACGGCAACATCGCCCGCGAGTTCTTCGTGTTTGCCCATGCGTCTAAACACAGAAGGGGAGGAGAAAGAGAGAGCACACATGGAACCCACCAGTAAGTGAAGGCGAATAGTACTAAAAATAATATTACATGTTATCAATTAAATAGGCTGTGGTAATATAAAAACATTATGTGAACAAAGGGAGGTACAACAAACATTGTTGTTCTACATATGTTGCCTATTGACGTGGGGCTTGAAGGCCCTGGTCGCATGTTCAATCCTCGTCCTTTATTTTTTAATTTGTATATGAGTCCAAATTTGTTTCATGACATGTGGGCCCCTCGGTGTGTAGTTTGTAGCACTTTAATTTGTGGGTCGAAATTTGTTCCATTCCAAGTGGACTATCGGTGTGTAGTTTTGTAGCTTATTATAATAATTAAAGAGAACAACAGAGTTTTTTTTGCAATAATACCATGGTGCGATGTTGAAGGCGAGAAAGGACGTGCGAGAGAGCGATGACCGAGCCAGAGGGAAATCGACTAGGGAAGTTGTGGGGGTTGCAACGGTGTTTCGAGTAGTTGTGGGCCGAATGCTGGGAAAATATAATCTAAACCGACCGGAATAAATGCCTACACAAATTAATCCAAGGTTGGAGTGCCCCTCGCAATGTAAATATCTCCGGCTTTGCGAGGTATGGAGAGGTAGCTTCAATGTGTGGAAGATACGGCGTGAGAAAGCGAGGTCAAACGAGAGACATATAGATAGAGAGACAAAGTGAGTGTGGTCCGACATTCAATGAACAAATATATATGCTCTGGAGAGATATTGTCTGATTAAGCTTTTGGCAACGGTGAGGGCTGTAATATAGAGCTTCAGAGATGATCCAGTCATAGACGTGTAGGTATATTTTGTGCGTGGGAGGAAGCAAGGTCAATCGATCATATAGGGTCGTCGTGTGATATAAAGAGTGAGACGGGTTGGAGAGAGTGACCTAGATAGACAATGTGCATGAGAGAGTATACAATGTGAATAAGTCAAATTGGGATCAAACATGGTGATATATCGTTTTTGTCCAAGAAAGAGCGAGGTCAATCGAGACATACAAAGAGAGAGAGAGAGAGAGAGAGAGAGAGAGAGCGTGGCCCGCCATGAGGTCGAAAGAGCGGGGGCGGCTTCGATGGACTAACCTAGATAGACAATCTGCGTGAGAGAGTATAGAGTGTGTCGATCGAGGCCCGAACAGGGAGATATATCATTTGTGTGTGAAAGAAAACGAGGTTAAATGAGACTCAGATAAAGAGAGTGATATTGAGCGAGTGTGGCCCGCCGTACGGAAGAAAGAGTGAGACAGTCTCGAGGGAGTGACCTAGATAGACAACGTGCGTGCGTGCACATGAGAGGTTGGGGGCTAGATAGGCAATGCATGTATTTAGCGCGAGAGGGTGAGAGGGAGAGGGAGAGGGAGAGAGAGAGAGAGAGAGAGAGAGAGCTTGCTCGGCATGGGGTGCAATGGCGGGTGTGTGAGGTAAATACATTTCGTAACAGAGTGGAAAAAAGGGGGTTGTGTAGTTGAGAGAGTTAGAGATCAAAACATGGAGAGAAATAAATGGATGTGTGTTGGAAACTGATAGCTTCCTAAGGTGGTTAGGAGAGGAAGATTGACCGATACAGGAAGTATGTAGCGTGTGTGCGCGAGGGGGGGCTAAAAACAACATTTGAATGTAGATAGTACGAGACTTAATATCGATGTTTCAATTCGGTGTACATTGTAAGATTTGAACCGAGGACCATGCATATGGGTAATTATTTCGAATTCGTGCCATACTAGGTTTCGAAAAGTTGACATTGACTCGATTTGTTGTGCTATTTTGTAGGTCATATGTTTGAATCCATCCAAAAGTTTTCTCACTACCATGGTGTTCATCATATACATATGAATTTATATTAAAAAGTAGCGTGGATACAATGAAATGTGAAATCCACGTTAGAATTGGAGATCGCTATGTGACACACACTCTAATTCAAATAACTAATTATGTGACACACACTCTAATCCACGTTAGTGTGGATACCGTGGATACCATTTTGATTTTTTTTCAAATAACTCCTCATTAATTAATTTATAGTATCTCGTTTCGAATGACTAATTATTGCAAGGAAAACACGGGCATGGTAATACATACAGATTCATTTGCAAATGAAAGAAGATTCGTTTGCATTCTCAAATGTAGGCGCACCAGGCAGACCAGGGTCGTGTCATGGTGGTCACGTGTGTCGGACGGACGCTTAGCACCCAGCACCCACCCCCTCCCCCCCCAAAAGGAGGACGTCAAAATAAGTTCGCGCTTCCATGTTTCGGATTGAAATATCTGGCGGCCCCAATTCCAGCCCTGCAAAATCTCCCTTCTCCATCGTCCCCTTCCACGCCCAGATTGCTCAAATCCCTAATTCACCGACAACCCAAGCAAAGTTTGAATTGCCCCTCGTCTCGTCTCTTTCCCCACCTCTGTGCCGGACGACGACGAAGACAACGATAGCGCTTCACCACTGCACCGGAGCTACCTCATCTACGCCCTCGTCCACCGCATCGGGTGGTCCACCAACAACGTTGGCCGCTGCAACCGACATGCCTCACAGACACCGACTTCCACCACATCAGGTGTGCTTCACTGACGCCGTTTCCCAGCTCACCGGGGCTACTTCACCGAGCACATCGTCGCGCCTCCGCCCCCCGAGGCCGCTGGCGCTTCACCAACGGTCTCGTCCACCGCATTGTAGCGCTCCGCTGCCACTCAAGATCTGCATCCGTGCGCGGCCAGCCAACGCCAGCGCATCACCCTCAACGGCTCTGAAGTGACCCATACTCTAGCTAGGCGAGCATGCCCAAACGCCGGCCCGAACTAGGTATCCACACATCACTCCCTTGTGCACTGTTCTGACAATGTTTGGATACCCTTTCGCTGCTCTCTTAGCTTACACGCCTATCCAACTCTGACTTTAACTCTTATTTCTTCTGGAGATATCATCTGAAACAAGCAAATCCACTTTTTAGCGAAGCATGACGGCGCTACGGGATCTGGTACACATCCTGCACACCTGTACAACCTTGTAAGTATCCGTCCTCTGGTACAATAGCAAGGTCGATTCCTCTTATTTGATCAGCCATTCTCCGTGTCAAAAATGTAGAGGGGGATGCATGGAGCACAAGGCATGCACATCCAAGAAAGTGGTAACATGGACTTGTACATGGAACATCCCAAGCGCAAGCAGAGCTGCAGTGAGCCTGTACAACGAGCTAGCGTAAGTCCATGCATTTCATTTAATTCGTACTGGCATTCGTGTATGATTTGTGTGCAGTGGCGGATCCACGAATTCAAGTTACCAGGGGTGAACATTTAACTTAAAAAATACGAAGGTACTTGCACTCCGGAAATCAACATAACCTGAGAAATGTGAAGCTACATGCACTTTGAAAACCATCTAATGATCCAAAGTAGTTTAGATTATAAACACTAAATGATGCAAGCACCAAAAAACATAAAATGCAACATGGTGTACAAGGACTACATACATGGTCTGTACCTGCTTGAATTATTCATTCTCTGGCTGAAAATATTGAAGTGTAATTGCACCTATAACCAGTGCGCAAACTGCATATCAATATATCTATCCTGCACAAGTATGCCAATAGTTTCAAACAACAGATTAGAAAAGTATTTATGCTATGTTGTCATGATACGGGGACTTTCTGGTAGATGGCCTCGATGTTTCCTCAAGCCATGAAAATGCACTATAATTTGCTTGCCATCAATGCCTCCAAATCTCTATGTCTCTCTCAACATAGCAGATCATCATTAGACACTAAATCCTTCAATGGGAGCTTGCAAAATGCTTGCATTAGATGCCTCATTAGACACTATATGTTCATCACCAGGAGCATGTAAAATGTTTGCATCAAATCCTTCATTAGCAGTCTGTTCATTAGACACTTCAGGCTCAAGAACAACATGAGCTTTGATGTTTGCACCGGAAACTTGATTAGATTCATGAGATTCAGTCAGTTCAGTATTGATTGGGGGAGTTATAAAATAAGTAAAAATTGGTTTCATTTTCTCATAGATTCCCTACATACAAGCAGTTTTACAACACCGTCAGGTTTAACTATTGGCCAAAAATTGAAGAGTTGAATTAGATATAATCAGGGATGTGATGTACCTGCTCATTGCGCATGCTACTCTTGCAAGCTGCGACTGTCCGTTTGCGCAAGCTCGATGCCATGCTCGTGCTACCGCCGCTGCCTCCAACGCGGGCTACACCTAGGGTTGGATCTTCATCTTCTTGTCCTTCCGTTCGCTTGAAGCCCGGCAACCGCGCACCAATGAGGGCGCGAGGAAGTGCTGTGTCGATCTGTCCAGCGGCGGCTAGGTTAGGAGAGAACCAGATTGGAGGCTGGAGCGGATGAATTGGGATTTTTCCTACTGACGATCGATATGGGAGGCGCTCGTTTGGGCCGCGAGCCTGCTATAGGGCCTACCTTGCACTTATGTTATTGGCCTATCCAAATTGAAACATTTTCCTTCATTTTTTACATTGCCTGTTTGTGCGTTGGGACGAACAAAACTAGCCTGGGCCAACATGGACGACTCAAACTAGGTGCACACTTTCGAGCCACCCGAGGCGGCCGCCCATACCAGCCCCTATGGAGGCGTCACCCCTTTTTGCGTGTATGATAGGGGTAGTGAAAAATATTCCAGTGGCACTTTTGATTTACCCACAGAATGGTTGAATTGCTTGTTTCTATGAACTGAGTTCGCCAATATTGTGAAGGATGCCAGTCTTTTCATCCTATTGTAGATTTCTTAGATCTATATATGCCCAAAGTAATCGCATGAAATATACAGTAAAAGCCAGTGTGATGTGTGTGGCTACAACTAGTCTGACTACACGTCCTCATATAACATATCAAGGACGCACCATCTTACCAAATTAACCATTTGACTTACCAATGCAGTGTGGGAAGAAAGAAGTATCGGGACTGCATATCCAAGCAATTGATGCCATGGACTCCTTCGTACAACCTTGTAAACGAAAAAGAAGTTGCAGTGTGACTGTACAAAGAACTAGCGTAAGTTTAGTTACCTGCTTCTCGGAATTTTAGTTAGCCACTTATTGCAAAATTGTTCAATTACGTTGCTTGGCTTAATTTAGTTTGCTACTGATTACATAATGCCATAGCCTGTTAATCCTATTATAGACTGTGCCTATCTATGTGTTTGATACTTACTATTAAGAATTACCTGTTTGCCTGAACTTAAATAGCTACTCGTTTGTTTAACTGCTTTGCTGCTGCAACAACGGGTTACAATGATGTTAATAACTACTTTTCAGCATTGAATTGAAACTCTTTAATTCCTTGTTTGTTTAACTTGTTTGCTGTTATAACTCCCAGTTGAGATGTTTTGCTAACTTCAACTTTTCTGAATCCAATCGGAACTTTAATGGCAAAACAGGTTAGCCAAAGATCAAAGAGCGAGGTCCCCATGGACGTTGTATCATCCCACAGCAGTGGCACCGGCCCAATCATGCATTATGAATTGCCAACTGCTGATGCTCTAGAGGCTAAATTAGTGGTAGAAAGAGATTGTGCTTCTGCACTTAGATATGAAGTTGACATGTTGAGGAAGCAAACAACACAATCAGTATCAGTACTCAAGACAACCATTAAATATTTGGTGGATTTCAAAACGAAGCAAGCTGAGACTGACCACATTGTTAAGGTCCTGAAGGAAAAAAGGAAATTAAATTCCCACTTGGTAAATCATAGGTGAAATGTTCTTTCCATCGTTGAATAACCTTTGTGTTGTTTGTTCATGTAATCAATCAAACCATTTGTTTTAGAGATCATGTAATAATTGTTTTTTGTTTTTTGGTTTGTAATTTTATTTGAGCACAAGTCTGTATTAATTGATAAGACTCGGAGATATTTCATTTTGATTGTTGTGCCAGACCTACAAATATGCCAATCGGGCTGAATGTGCATTCAGCAATAATAGTAGTATAGATGGACCATAAGTGGCACGCATCGGAAAGGGCCAAGATGCTATAGTAGCTTGGCTAAAAAAGGATGTTGTTGTAGCAAAGAAAAGTACAGCAGCCAGGCTTATGTATGTTAGTTGATATTATTGATCCATATATTCTATAAGTGTTTATATGTCTGTTAGTTCTGTACATTCCTAGTTGATTGACTCGGTATTTCAATCTTGATACATCGCTTGTGTACATATCTAAATGAGAGTACACATTATGCTGCGTGTGACATTTGAGTTGGACATGAAGTGTTCCAAATATTTGAATTCACCTTAAACTGGATTCTAGCTGCTGAATTTGAGTATCGGCATTTGTAAACCATATTCATATATGACAGTCGAATACATCTTTGTCGTCCTTTTGAAGATATATAAAAACACATAGAATGATTTATAAAGTTTCGTGTAGGAATACAAAATGGATTCGAATTTAGTTGCCAGGGTAAACGATGATGCTTATTGTCCCAAAATTCGAAAGAAGCGGCAAAAATGTCCACTCCCACGTCGGCTGCCCGAAGCCAAGTGTTTGGGAGATGGAAATTACTGTCTACCCATTACACAGACAATACATCGGCCCGATTTCCACTGCTCTAAATAGGGGTAGGATAGTAACTTCAATTAGACGTGACACGACCGCCTCTGAGCCCATTCCGACATGGTGGGCGCCAAACATGGGTGGCAAAACACATTTGATTCAAGCTCGTCTAAAAGACCTCTATTTCTCCCTCCATTTCCCCATTCATACACGGTGGGCGGCAAAACAAACTCGACTCAGCCAAAATCGATGTAGGTAAATATTTTCAATAGGGGCAGGTTTGTAACTTCACTCAGACGTGACACAACCGCCCTACCTGTCAGCCCCGTTCATACACCATGGGCGCCAACCACCCTCTCCTCGCTCGAAATCGCTCTGGGAAAATATTGGCGAGATGCGAGATTACCGTCGTATCCCCAACCGACGAGATGTACAAATTTTAAACGGGGGCTAAGTTCGTAAGTTTCCCATATTTCAGACAGGCGCGTCCCAAAAGCATGGTTCCCCGTACCTCTCCCTCTATTTTCCCATTCATACACCGTCCGCGCTAGACCACCATCCCCACACCAGCCTCCATCCGCCACCCCATCCATCGCCGCCGTCCTCCACCACATCCATCGCCGCCGTCCCCCACCACATCCATCGCCACCGTCCTCCACCATGCCAGAGCGCCTACCAAGACTGCGTCGTCCATGGCTAGAGATGGATGTTTCTCATCCACGGCGACGGACCAAGAGCCTTGCATCACGTCCTCTCGCTTCATCGGCGCCGCCGTCCTCTTTGCCGGGGCCGCTCACATGATCTTCTCTTCCACCACAACGGGACTTATCCCCCAATGAACCCGTCTACTATCGCAGATCTGCTTCAACTCCATCGACAGCCATCGCACCCCCGATGCCTACACGGCGCCGCAAGAGAGGTGGTACTTCATATCTCCTCAACTTTTTGATCTCAACCAGAAAATAGATCTTAACTTGGTTACTCTACTTTCTTTTCAGCTCTTAGAATTTAGTTCTTAGTTCGAAGCAAACAATGGCTGCTAAATATCATTTCTCCGGTTTCCCCCTTTTATGATCACTATACGATGAGAATATGTGCTTCGTGTCATAATAGCACTACTCGACCCATCAAGCTAAACAAGCTTAGTTGTTCAAATACGAATCTGATATTATTAAAACAGATTCATTTAATTGATCAGCTAAATGTTCCTAAATTAGTTTCAAAAATGCATGTTCGCCGCTCGGGTGTGTATCTCTATAGGGTGCCCACGGTGGGCCGGCCCACCCTGCGATTTTGGGTCGACCCAGGCCCCGATTCCCCTCTGTTCTGCTGCACGCTTCCGATCTCTACTCGCCCCCAGCCGCCTGCCTTGTCGGTGACTTGTCGTCCCCGGACGTCATGACTCTAGGAGGAGACGCCGGACTAACAGGAGGTCAGGAGCCGCTCGCCCAACAGCGTCACCGCTGCTCGGGCGCGCCGCCGTGCCTACCTTCCCAGTCCTTTCAGGGCTCAGGCGTGCAGCACCCACTAAGCCAACCCGATTTATCCTGAGATAAGTCCTCAACACTCAGCAGCCACTCCTCATCACCCATTTTCTAATCGATTCATTACTCATTAGGCAGGACTATCATTAGGGTTTGTTGTGTGCTTAGTGCTACCTACACTTAATGGTTCAAATGTATTTCAGTAATCTTTAGTCCCTGTAAAGTTCACAGGGTTTTCAAAATTCCAGCCCTAGGAGCAGACACTAGTCATTTTGGATTGTTGGTCGTAGTGACATTGACCCAGATTACTACTGCATGCCAGGTTTGTTGACAATTTTACTTGTCTTTCTTACTCATTCGATATAATATCCAATTATTCACGTCGATTAGTTGCAAACAATAAGTGCTATACAAACTTCTTGATTCAGATTTTGGACAGTCTCTTACTGCAGTTACAATTCTGCATACTTGCCCTAGTAAGCTCACAAGTAAATGATTGATTCAGTACATCTATGCTTGCCTTGTCATATTTGTTGTCAATATTCTTTTAGGGTGGACCACCCTGTTTCTAAATACTGCAACCGTAGACATGAGTGAATAGTATTTCTCTATGTGATCTCTTCCATCATGTGTGGGCAACGAACATTGCATTGTATAGAAAGAAAGTGTCATTTCCAGCTTTTACATAGGCTTCGATCTTTTACATGGAATACAATTTGCCTACTTGCTTTGTGTCGCACTACCAACACTCCACCCTTGAAGCTAAACATTATGCCACTCATAATTCCTTAGTTTATTTGTTCCAATATGAATTTCCTATAATTCTAATGTTCCTACTTCAGTTTTGAAATGTGTGTCGGCCTTTTATAGAGACATAAGGGGTTTGTATTTCTATGTGTGGTCTGGTTAGCACGGTTGGGGGTGAACTTTGCATATGCAGGGGTTTATAGGGAGACACTCTTCGAGTTGAATCCGCAATGCAATCCATAGATAATCAGACTACTTTTTATATTTTCATGAATCTCAGATTCTGAATAGCATCATAATGATTATGAGCTTGCGCACATGAAAAGAATGAAGCAGGAGAATGCCATGGCTGTCAAACTTGACATTAAGGGACTAAAATCAAGTCTGGATGCAATGCAAACGCTCTCCACCTACAAATTCATGCTCAGAATATGATCCTAACAGTGATTCTGAGCTAGAGGGAGACCTAAGTCAATATAGCTCCCTAGTGGAGGAGTCAGAGGAAGATGCCCTATCTTATTCACCCATCAAGGTGCTTGCTCTAACTTTCCAAGGTTATATTTGTCACACATATCTTGCAACTGATGCTTTGCATTGCTTCTACTTTGTTTAACTGCCATTAGCTTAGTTTACACATCGTGTATGTGAATACGCCCTGCCTATCCATTTTCAGTACATATTCCATCTATCATCATACCATATTTATCCATTCAAATGTCGTTCTTGTGTATCTGACGTTCAAAAGGAAGAGGGCGATTGCTGATCATGGAGGAGCACAAGCAAAGTATTTGGAAAAGGTAGTGGCACATGATAAATCAAATAGCCCATTAGGTGTAGTTGCAATATCACCTGACCCACAAAACACCCCAACTCTAGGAGACTCTAGCCCTACTACACTGGTCATTTCTGATGCCCCAACTCAGCAGACCCCAACTGCAGCAAACATTATGATTATGACAGTTGACATAGCACCAGCTCTACGACGCAAAACCCCCATTCCAGCAAAGAGTACACCAAATCCAGTTGCCAAATCCCTTTTCGAACCGGAGAGAGCCCCAATTGCAGCAAATAGGACCCTATTCTGTTTCTTCCCAGTTTAGAAGATAAAGCTTATATTATTGTCAAGAACTTTGTGTGCATCTTTCCTTCATGGAAAGATTATACCAGAGACACAGAACAATTTCCAGTCTTCCTCCGCAACTTACGCGTAAGTAATGTACTAATGTTATTCATGGTCATTGTTGCATATGTTTCTGCTGACAGAAGACACAAGATTTCATTCTTTTAAATAGGCGAGGACCAAACTGGATTGTGAGACGAGCAAGGGTTGGTTGCGCTTTTCAAGCACTCGTTGATGAAGTATCATTCCTACCTGAGGCAAGCGCACTGCGATGGCAAGCCTCTAAACGAAATTTCTGTAAAGTCTCCGATGCTACATTTATCCGACGGTGACTGGAATAATATTGTTACACATTGGTCTCGGTTGTAGCGTAAGGTACTATCTATGATATCACATCACAATTTGAACTACATTTTTGCATTTTCCTTAATGTCTCACTTGTACGAAAACTGTTAGCAGAAGAACATTCATTCTCAAGGGACCACAGAATCTCGCAACTATATTGTACATTGCATTACTCTTGTGAGTACCTCTTGCCCTGTATGACCATACTTACTTTCGTAGCTGTTTGATTATGTAGCATCACTGCACATGTTAGCCTCGTTATCGTCCATTTGGTGGACATTATAAGATCTGTATGGACTCTTACATAAATTTAGAATCAACCCAATGCTTTTGAAGAGGTTTAGCTCTGCAGTCCTCTTGTAAGGACTGAACGTCGTCTATCATTGTACTTACATTAACAGCTACTCCCTCCGTCCCATAATATAAGAACGTTTTGTACAGTACACCAGTGTTCAAAACACTCTTGTATTATGGGAAGAGGGATTGGTTCATTGTGTAGCATTCTGCATCTTATCTCCCTCGCCCACCATTTACTAAAAAATATCAGATCTATATTTAATCTTACCAAAAAGTAGAATACACAGACAATGCTAGTGCAGAAGTGTAGCCCATTGCTCTTGTTAGTACATTTTGTTCTGTAACGCTTGTACTTCCAGGGATTGGTAGTTGATTATGTAGCATCAATCTGCATCTTATCTTCATTATCCTCTATCCCTTCCAGTATTATCATATCTATAATTACTCTCTACAAAATGTAGAGTATGGGCAATGCTTATGAAGAAGATTATGTGCTAAAACTCTTGAATTATCCTTCCCTTGACATGGAGAAGGGCATTATAAAGCCGGTTTTAACTGTTAATGTAAGTCAGTCCTTCTAAAGCCTTTATCCTCAACTGCTGTTTAATTTGCTCATACTCCCTATCATTTACTGCTGTTTAGTTAGCTATTTCTACCAAAATGCATGTTCGCAAGTACCGTAAGTTCTAAGTTTTACTTGCAAAACCAAATTCCTTATTCATACCATGCACATTACTAAATACTCCCTATATGTATGCTTGTTTTTGTGGATCTATAATCCAGTGTGTGATGAAGCAGCCCACGTTAGCACTTTGTCATCTCCTGTTTTATCTTACTGATGTGGCTGATGATATGAACAACATGCCATGCACATTAACCAAAATAGATACAATGATTTTCTTTGCCCTTCATCTATTCTTGTTATGTTGACATGGTAATCTAGTAGTGTGGTGAAGCTCCCTGCATTATGAATAATGCCAAATTATGCTATTGATATTTTGAACTTACTCTTTATTTTCTAATTTGAAATTGGATGGAATTGACAGCACAGTTATCATCTTTGTTTATACACGTGCAAAACCTGTCATCTCTATGCTTTGTTTCAGGGTGATATGCCTTATGGCATGCACAAGTGTGCTGAAGGCTGTGAGACAAACCCAACATATATTGCAACAAAGAAGGAAAAACATCTTGAAGATAGCGAGACAACCCCAAAGTCTTGTCTTGATGCAGTGTTCAAGTTACTTGAGACTAGCAGTCAGACAAGCTCACAGAATTCGTTGTCTCGACTTCTTCAGTCCCAAGTTCTAGCAGAAAGGCATTCTACAACTCAACTTCGACTTGAAGTCTTATCTCTAAGAAAGATTGCGGAGAACACCAATGAGAACCTCATCGCTAAACAGCTACACCTGGAAGCTATGATCGACATGCTAGGCCGGTCTCACAGCCTTGCTCAGCAGCTTGCACAGCAGTTCCCGCGCAATGCTAACCTTTCTTGAACTGTCTTGGAAGTGGTCTCGGTTCAGTATTATTTTGTTACGCTGCAATGGTGCCCAGTTTTTGTAATCTTTTTCTTCGTTGCGCGTTATGATCACTGGTGGCGAACTTCGATGCCCAGTGGATGTAATATACCATAAATCCTTTATTGTATAGTGTAGGTTTATTCTTAGTTACTATGTCGTAATTTCTTTATTGTATAGAGTAGGTTTGTTCTTAATTCCTACTAGTTACTGCCATCATTCGCTACAACAACAAAAACAACAACAACAAAGCCTTTAGTCCCAAACAAGTTGGGGTAGGCTAGAGGTGAAACCCATAAGATCTCGCACTGCCATCATTCGCTATCTAAAAAAAATCAGATGTAGTCGACCGGGCCGAAACATTCGCCTCTAACGGGCCTGGTGTTTAGCGGGCCACAATTGGGACGGCCTGCATCTTTCATGGGCCTAAATCATTGGGGGCTTCACACTTTGCGTGAGGCCCACAACTTACACCGGCCTATATTTTTGTTGGGCCTTTTGTGGACCCAGCGCTTAGTTTGGCCCAGGTAGCGTTGGGCCATTAACAGGCTGAATATTGTGCTGGCCTGTTACGGCCCAGATGAAACCATGGGCCTTTAGCAGGCCAAAATGCATATTGGGCCTCAATTTTCACTAGTCGTCGACGGGCCTTCAGCAGGCTGAAATGTAGACCCGGCTTTTTGGGCCTAGTTATATCACGGGCAGTTACCAGGCCGAAACATATCTCGGGCCTTAGTTGGCCCACTGATATCATGGGCCTTTAAGAGGCCGAAAGCTTAGTACATACATCAATGGGCTGAATTATGCGACAGACCTTTAACAGGCCGAAAGTCACGTTGGGCTTAACTGTTGCCACCTTTATCACGGGCCGTTAGTGGGCCCGATGTCCTGTCGGACCATATATGACCCATGGGCAGCACGAACCATTCCCAGGTCGAAAGTCACACCGGGCTAAAATGGGCCCATGTCTACATCGGGCCTCTAACAGGCCGAAAGTCACTGGGCTGTAATTGGGCCCAAATATTCAGCGAGCAGTTAACGGGCCAGATTTGGCTTCGGGCCGTAAATAGGCCCAAATATTCGGCGTACAATTAACTGGCCAGATCTGGCTTCGGGCCATAAATGGGCCTTTATTAAACATGCCGTTATTGGGCTGGCCCACTAGTACCTGAGTAAGTACTACGGGCCTTTGACTGGGCCGGCCTTGTTAACCTATATGGGCCTCTGTTGGGTCGTGCCACGTGTCGACGTATCATAGGCGCTTTGGGTCCAATGAGTGGATGACATCAGTCCCAACGGTGAGCCGACACGTGTTTCCTCCAGCCAATGATGATTTTACACGTGGAAAATCCCCATTGGTAGGGGTTGCTAACGGGTTATCGGATCCAAAACCGGACCCGATAGCTTAACGGCGTTCTGTTATGGTGGATGCCACGTGTTAGTCACCCTTGACGAAAGCACTTCTATGACGCGCGATTTATCGTCATGGAAGTGGACACTTCCGTGATGATAATTTTGGTAATGTCATGGAACACTTCTACGACAGCACATGTATGACTATCTTGATTCTATCATAAATTTGTCATGGATGTACATGCATGAAAGAAAACGTGACCTACTGTGACAAGCACGTATCATCACGGAAGTGTATTTTTTTGTAGTGAATGGTGTTGATGTAGAAGTCCTCCATGATCGATTCCCCCTCCGGCAGATCGCTGGAAAAGGCCCCAAGATGGGATCTCACGGGTACATAAGGTTGCGGCGGTGGAAAAGTGGTTTTGTGGTTCTCCCTGATGTTTCTAGGGTATAAGAGTGCATATAGGCGGAAGAAGTACGTCAGTGGAGCTACGAGGGGCCCACAAGGGTGGGGGCGCACTTACCCCCCTGGGTGCGCCCTCCTGCCTCGTGGCTTCCTCGTGGAGTTCCAGACTTCGACTCCAAGTCTTGTAGATTGCTTTCGGTCCAAGAAAGATCATCACGAAGGTTTCATTCCGTTTGGACTCCATTTGGTATTCCTTTTCTGCAAAAATCTAAAATAGGCCAAAAATAGAAACTGGCACTAGGCCTCCAGTTAATAGGTTAGTCCCAAAAATAATATAAAAGGGCATATTAAAGCCCATTAAACATCCAAAACAGATAATATAATAGCATGGAACAATAAAAAATTATAGATACATTGGAGACGTATCACATTCCTTAATGGATTTCTTAAAGAAGAGTTGTATATGATGCAACCAGATTGTTTAGTCGGTCCTAAAGGTGCTAACAAAGTGTGCAAGCTCCAGCGATCCATCTATGGACTGGTGCAAGCATCTCGGAGTTGGAATATACGCTTTGATGAGGTGATCAAAGCATATGGTTTTATACAGACTTATGGTGAAGCCTGTATTTACAAGAAAGTGAGTGGGAGCTCTGTAGCATTTCTGATATTATATGTGGATGACATATTATTGATTGGAAATGATATAGAATTTCTGAATAGCATAAAAGGATACTTGAATAAGATTTTTTGAATGGAAGACCTCGGGGAAGCTACTTATATATTGGGCATCAAGAACTATAGGGATAAATCGAGACGCTTAATAGGACTTTCACAAAGCACATACCTTGACAAGATTTTGAAGAAGTTCAAAATGGACCAGTCAAAGAAAGGGTTCTTGCCTGTGTTGCAAGGTGTGAAGTTGAGTAAGACTCAAAACCCGACAGCGATAGAAGATAGAGAGAAAATGAAAGTCATTCCCTATGCCTCAGCCATAGGTTCTATAAAGTATGCCATGCTATGTACCAAACCTATTGTGTACCTTGCCATGAGTTTGGAAAGGGGTTACAATAGTGATCCAGGATTGGGCCACTAGACATCGGTCAAAATTTATCCTTAGTTACCTAAGAAGACTAAGGAAATATTTCTTGGTTATGGAGGTGATAAAGAGTTCGTCGTAAAAATTTACGTCGATGCAAGCTTTTAAACCAATCCAGACGACTCCGAGTCTCAATCTGGATATGTATTGAAAGTGGGAGCAATTAGCTAGAGTAGCTCCATACAGAGCATTGTAGACATAGAAATTTGCAAAATACATATGGATCTGAATGTGACAGACCCGTTGACTAAACCTCTCTCATAAGCAAAACATGATCACACCTTAGTACTCTTTGGGTGTTCATCACATGGCGATGTGAACTAGATTATTGACTATAGTAAACTCTTTGGGCGTTGGTCACATGGCAATGTGAACTATGGATGTTAAATCACATGGTGATGTGACCTAGGTTATTGACTCTAGTGCAAGTGGGAGACTGAAGGAAATATGCCCTAGAGGCAATAATAAAGTTGTTATTTTATATTTCCTTATTCATGATAAAGGTTTATTACTCATGCTAGAATTGTATTGATCGGAAACCTTGATACATGCATGAATACATAAACAAACATTGTGTCTCTAGTAAGCCTCTACTAGACTAGTTCGTTAATCAAAGATGGTTAAGGTTTCCTAACCATAGACATATGTTGTCATTTGATAATGGGATCACATCATTACGAGAATGATGTGATGGACAAGACCCACCTGTTAGCTTAGCATAATGACCAGTTTTATTGCTATTGCTTTCTTCATGTCAAATACATATTCCTTCGACTATGAGATTATGCAACTCCCAGATACCGGAGGAATGCCTTGTGTGGTATCAAACGTCACAACGTAACTGGGTGATTATAAAGATGATCTACAGGTATCTCCAAAGATGTTTGTTGAGTTGGCATAGATCGAGATTAGGGTTTGTCACTCCGAGTATCGGAGAGGTATCTCTGGGCCCTCTCGGTAATACACATCATAAGCTTGCAAGCAAATGACTAAGGAGTTGGTCATGAGGTGATGTTTTACGGAACAAGTAAAGAGATTTGCCGATAACGAGATTGAACTAGGTATGAAGATACTGACGATCAAATATCGGGCAAGTAACGTACTGATAGACAAAGGGAATTACGTATGTTGTCATTACGGTTCGACCGATAAAGATCTTCGTAGAATATGTAGGAGCCAATATGGGCATCCAAGTTCTGCTATTAGTTATTGACTGGAGAGGTGTCTCGGTCATGTCTACATTGTTCTCGAACCCGTAGGGTCCGCATGCTTAACGTTTGATGACGATAGTGTATTTTATGAGTTATGTGATTTGGTGACCTAATGTTGTTCGGAGTCCCGGATGAGATCAAGGACATGAGAAGGAGTCTCAAAATGGTCGAGAGGTAAATATTGATATATAGGATGATGGTCTTCGGACACCTGAAGTGTTTCGGAAGGTATCGGGTATTTATCAGAGTGCCAAAGGGGTTACCGGACACCCCCGGGGGAATATATGGGCCATATGGGCCATGAGTGGGGAGCACACCAGCCCACAAGGGGTGGCGCGCGCCCCTATGGCAGGAGGCTGATTGGGAGAAGGAAAAGAGGGGGTTCGACCCCCTTCCTTCTCTCTTCCCCCTTCCCTTTTCTCTCCGGTGTATTATGGAAGGGGGGCGCCACTTGGGGAAACCCCAAGTAAGATTCAGATCCTACTTGGGGCGCACCCTGGCTGCCTCCCCTCTCCCTCCCATCTATATATATGTGGGGGGCGCCTTAGCACACACTAGACAATTGCATAGCCGTGTGCGGCGCCCCCTCCACCATTTACACCCTCGGTCATATTGTCGTAGTTCTTAGGCGAAGCCCTGCGAGGATCACTTCACCATCACCGTCATCACGCCGTTGCGCTGACAGAACTCATCCACTACCTCAACGTCATGCTAGATCAAGAAGGCGAGGGATGTCACCGGGCTAAACGTGTGTAAAATGCGGAGGTGCAGTGCGTTCGGTACTTGTGTGACGCCCGGATAATCAGACTACAGTAACCCTCTACTAATGATGCCATGTCAACGCGATGACTGTTATCAATCTCGCGATGATTAAAATCCCGATCGAATTCACATTTAAAATAAAGTTAAACGATAAAAGTTTTCAAACCATAAATCTAAAATGTTCACAATACGCTACAGATTGCCTTGATCATTGCCATGTTGAAACCAACTTCACTTGACCCACAAGTAAATTCCTAGAAATTAATAAGTGGTCTAACAATGAATAAAATGGCCTTTTCAAAATTAATGATTATTTATTTAACTCCAATTGCCCCCAAAAATTTTCTGCTAGCTCAAAATAATCCCTATTATTTATGTGCCAAATTTCATGTTCACCAAAAATCGTTTGGTACAAAAGGAAAATAGAAAACGGTGTCAAAAATATAAAACAGAAAAGGATAAAAAGAATATGGGCCTAGAGATCTACTGGGCACATGGGCCCTAGTGGCCTCGGTGCACACACGGCCTAGCCCACCTCGTTCCATCCCCTCCTCTCGCTACAGAGGACGGGGGAGGGCGTGGCGGCCATCCGCGGGCCATGGCTGCGCCAGGCCGTGCGTGGCGCCATCCCCGACCTCCTCGGCGCCTTCAAGGCATCCCCGCGCCCCCCAAACCCTAGCAAACCCTAGCCCTCTCCCTTCTCCTCCCTCGCGTCGTTCTCTCCTCCGCAACATACAACCGAACGGCGCCCTCCATGGCTGCCGTCGTCGTCATGGCCACTGGCCTCCCTGTCGCCTAAGAAGATGTCCAGGAGGACCACCACCCTCGACTCCGTCTATCCCGAGCATTGAATCGAGCCGGAACGTCTCAAACGCTAGCCATCAACTTGGTCATCTCCGCGTACATCATCTCCGTCCGCCGTCAATTGCTGCTACTCCAGTCCATTCCCGACGCACCCCCGAGCACACTGACTTGCCCTACAGCCCCGTTGTGAGCTCCCTTCGATTTCCCCTTTGTTTTCCCGTCCATTTTGTGTCGTACTACCAAAGCCTACAAGCACCGAGCTTCGTCGTCCGCCATGGCCGGACCTCACCGTGGCCGCACCCGCGCTCTTGCGTGCACCTACCCGAACCCATCACGCGCACCCTGGCCGCAACAGGCCGTGCACCGGCCGTCCCCTGTCCGCACCCCGCTGCTCCCGTCGTCGTGCGTTGCACCCGCAACTGCTACTTTTCGCCGCTGCCTGCTGCGCTGAACTGCTTGTGCCGCTGCTCTCTGCTGCTATTTATTACTGTTGTATCTGCTAATTGCTGTTACTGCTGCTTCGTGCTTAGGCCGCTGCTACGCTGCTCTGTTGCTGGTACTACTGCTGCCCACTACCACCCGCAGCTGCTGCTACTGGCCATGGCCACGGCCATGGCCAAGTGTGTTGTGTGGTGTGTGTGCAGCGTATGTGTATTCTGAGTGTGGTCGGCCCTTTGCTAGCTTAGGGGCTAATCCCTAGTTAAACAAGCCCCTTTGTTAGACTAATTTATATTAGACTTAGCTTTAGTTGTACCCTATGACATGTGGGACAGCCCCTGTAAAACAGGAAAAAAAGGAATGAAAAAGTAAATAAAAAGTAATTAATTAATTAGTAATATGATTAATTAACTTACTTAACATGCTTAATAACCTAATTAACTAGATTAGTTAGTCTTATACTGTTTAACTACACTGTGTCTATGACAGTGGGATACACACGTCAGTTTGACCAGTCAACGCCCTGTTGACTGCTGACATCACTCTGACCTCATGTTGACGTCATTATTCCTTTTCTCTCGAATTTAATAATTAGAAATAATTTCAGAATATTGTTTAAACTTCAGAAATTCATAGAAAATAAACCGTAGCTTGGATGGAAAAACTTTGTACATGAAAGTTGTTCAGAACGATGAGACGAATCCGGATACGCAGTCCGTTCGTCCGCCACGCATCCCTAGCATATCGAACATGCAACTTTCCCCCTCCGGTTCATCTGCCCGAAAACACGAAACACCAGGGATACTTCCCGGGATGTTTCCCCCCTTCGCTGGTATCACATATCCCTGCGTTACGCCACCCCTAGCACAACGTATTGCCGCGTCCTGCTTTGTGTTACATTTGATTGCTCTGTTATTTATTGTGTTCCCCCTCCGTTACTTCTTTCCGGTAGGCTCCGAGACCGTTGCCGATACCCCTGTGATCGGCTACATCGAGGGCAACCCCTTCTTCTTGCCAGATCTTCCAGGCAAGCCCCCCCCTTGATCACTAGATATCTCCTATTCTTCTCTACTGCTTGCATTAGAGTAGTGTAGGATGTTACTGCTTTCAATTTATCCTATTCTACCGTATAGCCTGTCATTGTTGCTACAGTTGTTACCCTTACCTGCTATCCTACTGCTTAGTATAGGATGCTAGTGTTCCATCAGTGGCCCTACACTCTTGTCCGTCTGCCATGCTATACTACTGGGCCATGATCACTCGGGAGGTGATTACGGGCATACACTATATACTTTATACTATTACATTACTTATGATACTGTTTGGAGATGGTGGCTGAAGGGGCAGGTGGCTCCATCCCGGTAGAGGTGGGCCTGGGTTCCCGACGACCCCCGACTGTTACTTTGAGGCGGAGCGACAGGGCAGGTTGAGACCACCTAGGAGAGAGGTGGGCCTGGCCCTAGTCGGCGTTCGCGGATACTTAACACGTTTAACGAGATCTTGGTATTTGATCTGAGTCTGGCCACTGGCCTATACACACTAACCAACTACGCAGGGACAATTATGGGCACTCGACGTCGTGGTATCAGCCGAAGCCTTCGTGACATCAGCGACTGAGCGGCGCGCGCTGGGTTGGACTGGAACGCCCGCTCTTGTATAAGGTAGGCTAGGTCTGCTCACCGGCTGCGTACGCAACATGCAGATGTGCAATGGGCGATGGGCACAGACCCCTGCGCCATAGGATTTAGACCGGCATGCTGACCTCTCTGTTGTGCCTAGGTAGGGCTGCGACGTGTTGATCTTCCGAGGCCGGGCATGACCCAGAAAAGTGTGTCCGGATAAATGGGATCGAGCGTGTTGGGAAATGTGGTGCACCCCTGCAGGGAAGTTAATCAATTCAAATAGCCGTGATCTTCGGTAACAGGACGACTTGGAGTTGTACCTTGACCTTATGACAACTAGAACCAGATACTTAATAAAACACACCCTTCCAAGTGCCACATACAACCGGTGATCGCCCTCTCACAGGGCAACGAGGAGAGGATCATCGGGTAGGATTATGCTACACGATGTTACTTGGTGAACTTACCATCTACTCTCTTCTACATGCTGCAAGATGGAGGTGGCCAGAAGCGTAGTCTTCGAAAGGACTAGCTATCCCCCTCTTATTCCGGCATTCTACAGTTCAGTCCACATATGATACCCTTAATCCATTTGATACCAATGCATACATATGTAGTGTAGCTCCTTGCTTGCGAGTACTTTGGATGAGTACTCACGGTTTCTTTTCTTCCCCTTTTTCCCTTTTCTATATCCGATTGCTGCGGCCAGACGATGGAGAACAGGAGCCAGACGCCACCGTCGACAATGACTGCTACTACTCTGGAGGTGCCTACTACTACGTGCAAGCTGCTGACGATGACCAGGAGTAGTTTAGGAGGATCCCAGGCAGGAGGCCTGCGCCTCTTTCGATCTGTATCCCAGTTTTGTGCTAGCCTTCTTAAGGCAAACTTGTTTAACTTATGTCTGTACTCAGATATTGTTGCTTTCGCTGACTTGTTTATGATTGAGCTCTTATATTTGAGCCCTCGAGGCCCCTGGCTTGTAATATGATGCTTGTATGACTTATTTTTATTAGTAGAGTTGTGTTGTGATACCTTCCCGTGAGTCCCTGATCTTGATCGTACATGTTTGCATGTATGATTAGTGTACGATTGAATCGGGGGCATCACAACTTGATCGGTTAAAGCACAGAGAAGTTCAACTACATCAACCACGTTGTTTAACGCTTCCACTTACGGTCTACGAGGGTATGTAGACACCCCCCTTGTTTCTATGCATCTCCATGGATAGATCATTGCGTGTGCGTAGAATTTTGTTTTGTTTTCCATGCAACGTTTCCCAATAATGATTTGCCCTGGCAGCGCTCCGGCCCTACCGGAAGAGAGGGGGAGAGAGCCCCCTCCTTCTTGTTCTTCCTTAGCCTCCCCCTAGATGGGAATAGGATTTCCCATCTGGTCCATGGCCTCCATGGCTCTCGGACAGTGGGAGACCCTCTGAGATTGGATATCTCTCTCTCTCTCTCTCTCTCTCTCTCTCTCTCTCTCTCTCTCTCTCTCTCTCTCTCTTTTCTGTTTCGTGTTCCTGTTTCCTGGCCCTTCATTGTTTCTTAAATTCCGAGAGATCCATAACTCCAATTGGGCTGAAATTTTAACACGATTTTATCTGGATATTAGCTTTCTTGTGGCCGAAGAAGGGCACCAACTGCCTTACAGAGCCCCGCAAGCCTGCCCAGTGCGCTCAGGGTCGGGGCATGCCGTTTGAGCTTGTGGCCCCCTCAGGCATCGTCTCATGTTGATTCTTTTTCCCAAAAATCACATATATTCCAAAATAAATCTCCATAATTTTTTATTGTGTTTGGACTTTGTTTGATATGGATATTCTGTGAAAAAAAAACATGCAACAAACAGGAACTAGCACTAGGCACTAGATCAATGTGAAAGTCCCAAAAATAATATAAAATGTTGCCAAAAGTATATGAAAGTTGTAGAATATTGGCATGAAATAATAAAAAATTATAGATACGACGGAGACATATCAGCATCCCCAACCTTATCTGCTCATGCTCGAGTAGGTAAATGAAAAAATAAAATAATTTTTGATGTGGAATGCTACCTAACATAATCTTTATCATATAATCTAATCTAATCATGGCATGAATATTAAGATACGAGTGATTCAAAGCAATAGTCTATAATTTGATATGAAGACATCAGTACTCAGGCATACCAACAAACAATCATGCCTTTTAGAATGAAATATGCTAAAGAATGCTATCCCTACAAAATCATATAGCATTGTCATGCTCCGTCTTCTTAACACAAAATATAAATCATGTACTACCCCGATGTCAGCGCAATTGGTTCATACTTTTTAATGCGCTTCAGCTTTTTCAACCCCCACGCAATACATGAGCGCAAGCCATGGATATAGCACTATGGGTGGAATAGAATGCGGTGGTAGAGATTATTATGGAGAAAAAAAGGAAGATAGTCTCGCATCAACTAGGCGGATCAACGGGCTATGGAGATGCCCATCAATTGATGTCAATGCAAGGAGTAGGGATTGCCATGGAACTGATGCACTAAGAGATATAAGTGTATGAAAGCTCAAAATGAAAACTAAGTGGGTGTGCATCGAAATTGCTTGCTCATGAAGACCTCAAGCATTTGAGGAAAGCACATCATCATAATATACAAGCCAAGTTCTATAATGAAAAATTCCCACTAGTATACGAAAGCGACAACATAAGAGACTCTATATATGAAAAACATGGTGCTACTTTGAAGCACAAGTGTGGTAAAGGATAGTAACATTGCCCCTTCTCTGTTTTTCTCTCATTTTTTGTTGTTTCTTTTTGGGCTCTTTTTGGCCTCTTTTTTTCATGGGATCTTTTTGGCCTCTCTTTTTTATTTCCTCACTGAGGCAATGCTACCATAATGAATAATGATGATCACCGCACTTCTATTTACTTACAACTTGATATCTAGAACAATATGACTCTATATGAATGCCTCTGGCAGTGTACCAGGATGTGCAATGATCTAGCATAGCAAAGATATCTAAAAACAGAAAAGCCATGAAAATATCATGCTATCTATCTTACGACCATACAAAGCAATATGACAATGAATGTTCAAGTAATTTATATGATGATGATGGAAGTTGAATGGCAATATATCTCAGAATGGCTATGGAAATGCCATAATAGGTAGGTATGGTGGCTGTTTTGAGCAAGATATAAGGAAGCTTATGTGTGATAGAGCGTATCATATCATGGGGTTTGGATGCATCGGCGAAGTTTGCACCAACTCTCGTGGTGAGAAAGGGCAATGCACGGTACCGAAGAGGGTAGCAAATCGTGGAAGAGTGCATATAATCCAAGGACTCACATTAGTCATAAAGAACTCAAATACTTATTGCAAACATTTATTAGCCCTCAAAGAAAATTACTACTATGCATGCCCCTAGGGAGAGGTTGGTAGGAGTTAATCATCGCGTGCCCCCGACTTCCACACAAAGGAAGACACTCAATAATAAATCATGCTCCAACTTCTTAGCATAACGAGAGACTATACGTGCATGCTTCGGGAATCACAAACCTTAACACCAATATTATTACTAAACCACAATCATTCATGAGCACCTCCAATATATCACCATCTCTATATCGCAAAACTATCACAAGGAATCAAACATATCATATTTTGTGATCTACAAGTTTTATGTAGGATTTTATGACTAACCATGTGAATGACCAATTCCTTATGACTATCTAAATAGATATAAGTTAATCATGAGAGTTTAATTATTTCTACAAAAGACTTTCCCACGCTCTAAGAAATATAAGTGAAGCAAAATAGCATTCTACAAATGACGGTTTTCCTATGTAGAGAAACAAGCATCCAAACTTCAAATGATATAAATGAAGCACGTGAAGCATCCCATAAAGCCATACTCTAAAGATTTAAGTGAAGTGAAAAGAGCATTCTATAAATCAACCAAGGACTATCTCATACCAGCATGGTGCATCACTAAAATAAAAATAAAAAGCACACGACGCTCCAAGAATTTACGCATATCATGTGAACATAACAAAAAACCGAAACATACCGATAGTTGTCGAAGAAAGATGGGATGCCTTTCGGGGCATCCCCAAGCTTAGATGCTTGAGTCTCCTTGAATAATTACTTGGGGTGCCTTGGGCATCCCCAAGCTTGAACTCTTGCCTCTCCTTATTCTCCTAATATCGATACCTCCTCGATCTTCGGTCACTTCATCCACACAAAACTTAACCGAACTTTTTATTAGCGGGGTTAGAACATATAACATCAAATCCCATCATGTCCTACTGTAACATTATCGTATAATTATAATTAAAAATTCCCACTGTATGCTATCATAATTCTATGGATCCCAAGTCAACGGGGCTCAACAATATTTCAAACATAAGCAAATAATGAAACCATAACAACAATTTGTGAAAACATGATAGTTTGTAAAGATGCAGTTGGTACATTGCTACCTCTTGAGCACTGCGTTGGTTTTCCCCGAAGAGGAAGGGATGATGCAGCAAAGTAGCGTAAGTATTTCCCTCAGTTTTTGAGAACCAAGGTATCAATCCAGTAGGAGGCTACGCGTGAGTCCCTCGTACCTACACAAAAAAATAAATCCTCGCAACCAACGGGAATAGGGGTTGTCAATCCCTACACGGCCACTTACGAGAGTAAGATCTGATAGATATGATAAGATAATATTTTTGGTCTTTTTATGATAAAGATGCAAAGTAAAATAAAGGCAAAGTAAAAAAGCAAAGGAAATAACTAAGTAGTAGGAGATTAATATGATGAGGATAGACCCGGGGGCCATAGGTTTCACTAGTGGCTTCTCTCGAGAGCATAAGTATTCTATGGTGGGTGAACAAATTACTGTTGAGCAATTGACAGAATTGAGCATAGTTATGAGAATATCTAGGTATGATCATGTATATAGGCATCACGTCCGAGACAAGTAGACCGACTCCTGCCTGCATCTACTACTATTACTCCACTCATCGACCGCTATCCAGCAACAGAGTAACGCCTTAAGCAAGATGGCATGATGTAGAGGGATAGACTCATGCAATATGATGAAAACCCCATCTCGTTATCCTCGATGGCAACAATACAATATGTGCCTTGCTGCCCCTACTGTCACTGGGAAAGGACACCGCAAGATTGAACCCAAAGCTAAGCACTTCTCCCATTGCAAGAAAGATCAATCTAGTAGGCCAAACCAAACTTATAATTCGAAGAGACTTGCAAAGATAACCAACCATACATAAAAGAATTCAGAGAAGATTCAAATATTTTTCATAGATAGACTTGATCATAAACCCACAATTCATCGGTCTCAACAAACACACTTCAAAAACAAGATTACATCGAATAGTTCTCCACAAGAGAGGGGGAGAACATTGTATTGAGATCCAAAAAGAGAGAAGAAGCCATCTAGCTACTAACTATGGACCCGTAGGTCTGAGGTAAACTACTCACACTTCATCGGAGGGGCTATGGTGTTGATGTAGAAGCCCTCCGTGATCGATGCCCCCTCCGGCGGAGCTCCGGAACAGGCCCCAAGATGGGATCTCGTGGATACAGAAAGTTGCGGTGTTGGAATTAGGTTTTTGGCTCCGTATCTGATCGTTTGGGGTTACGCACGTATATATAGGAGGAAGGAGTACGTCGGAGGAGCAACAGGGGGCCCATGAGGGTGGAGGGCACGCTTGGGGGGGGGGGGTAGGCGCTCCCCCTACCTCGTGGCCTACTCTTTTGTGTCTTGATGTAGGGTCCAAGTCTCCTGGGTCTTGTTTGTTGAGAAAATCATGTTCCCGAAGGTTTCATTCTGTTTGGACTCCGTTTGATATTCCTTTTCTTCAAAACCCTAAAACAGGCAAAAAACATCAATTCTGGGCTGGGCCTCCGGTTAATAGGTTAGTCCCAAAATTAATATAAATTTGGATAATAAAACCCAACAATGTCCAAAACAGTAGATAATATAGCATGGAGCAATCAAAAATTATAGATACGTTGGAGACGTATCATACATATACTTATGTAACTCATAAAATTCTGAAAAATTAGGAAAAAAATAAACAATTTTCATAGCAGTACTATGTAAAATATTTCAGAATTTTTTCATGTTCCAGTAAAAAATGTAAATTCACGCACTACAATAAAAGGTTATGTTTTTGCACTGCACATACCAAACAAGCAATGTAAACACCCTAACAGTAAATATTGGCACATTATTTTTATAATACAATGGATTTTTACAAGGGAATAATTTTTTTGATGGAAATATCCTGTAATCAAGATTCACAAAGTTTTCATGGGCATGAACAAAGTTCAAGGCATGCTCGCACTTCAGCGGTGCTTGTCTTTCTCACTTTCACTTTCCTTTAAAAAAAATTAGGTTCCCCTCTCTATATTTTTTTAAACCTTTTAAAAGCACACAACAGAATACAATGACTCTCTAAAACTTCCGGGTTGTCTCCCTGGCAGCGCTTTCTTTAAAGCCATTAAGCTAGGCATATAGTGCTCAAGTAATTGATCCACCCGGATCCCAAGGTATATCAAAGCCAATTTTAATTAAAATGATTTGTAATTTAGTAGTGAGCACAAAGAAATATATATCACATAATGACAAAGCCTAACTCTCTTCCTATGCATCGGCATGTCATAAAAAAAGAATTCATGCACACATATTGAAGGCTGATACATAGCATAAAAAATTTCTTGCAGTTTTATTGTGTTGGAAATATAGAGAGGTTGAGATGTAGTTCCTCTCTCTTAATAATTGCAATTAGGAGCAACAAGCACATGCATATTATATTCATCAAAATCATCATGTGTAATACTAAAATGCCACCCATCAATATAATCCTTAATAAGCGCAAACTTGTCTGATATGGTGTGGTTGGGAGAATTCAAAAAGATAATAGGACTATCATGTGTGGGTGCAATAGCAACAATTTCATTATTAACGTAAGGAACTATAGCAAGTTCATCTCCATAAGCATAATTATATTGGCATCTTGGCCACAAGCATAGCAAGCATCAATTTCATCAAAAAGGGACAATCCAAATGAATCAACGAGATCATAGCAATCATCATAGCATTCATCCTTCAGTAGGCACGAAGGGAAATTAAACAATGTATGAGTTGAAGAGTTACTCTTATTAGAAGGTGGGCATAGGTAGCTAATCCGCTCTTCCTCCCTTTGTTCTTTGCTCTCCTCCTCATTTTTTTCATCTAATGAACTCATAGTTTCATCAATTTCTTCTTCCATAGATTCGTGCAAAATATTAGTCTCTTCTTGGACAGCGGAGGCATCCTCAATATATGCTTTAACATAAGCATTAGAATCATAGTTTTCATAGCAATATTTAAGCATGGCTAATTTTTCAGATTTGTAAAGAGTAGAATCGTAATATTCAATCAAAGAAGCAATTTCATAAGCACCCTTAAAAGCAACATATTATTCAATTTGTTCAATATCATAGTAACTATAAACACCTTTAGCATAAGAATATACGATTCCATTATCACTAAACTCACATTGCTAGGGAAGGTGTTTCTTAGGGTCTTCAGAACAATAACTAAAATCATGTATTTCGCATAAATACCAAGCATAGCAATGCATAGTATTAATATGATACCATAAAAGTTTCCCATTTTGAGATAAGCGGTGTCACACAAAGTAAGCATGGTCATTTAATGATTTTTCCCTCAACTAAACTAGTTGGGTTTTCAGCACGAGCACATAGGGATCGAAGATGATTCAAGTAGAAAGCTTCAGCAATATGATAGATTTTGGCTGGTTCTTCGACCATTGGGTTAGCATGTACAACTAATTTTTTGGTATTTTGCGTTTCCTACACATACTAAAGATAGAAAACAAGAGCACGAAATAAAATCTACTCAGTGATAAAGCAAACAAGCACACGCACACACACACGAGAATATTCACCCCACGCTATTGCTCCCTGGCAACGGCGCCAGAAAAAGGTCTTGATAACCCACAAGTATAGGGGACCAATTGTAGCTTTTTAGATAAATAAGAGTATCAAACCCAACGAGTAGAGAAAGGTAGAATTTATATTTCTTCAAGTTCTATCGACCATTGATACAACTCTATGCACACTTAACGTTTGCTTTACCTGGAAGAAGTACGAAACTAGAAGTACTTTGTAGGTGTAAAGGGATAGGTTTGCAAGATAATAAAGAACATGAAAATAAAAGTTAGTGTTGTTTTACTAAAAGAACAAGTAAGTTAGTATAGCGAGTGCGGAAAAAGTGGTGGTAGGATTTGCGAAATTGTCCCTAGGCAATTGGCTAAGTCGTTACTAGACTGATAGCTAGTTTTTATGTGGGAGAGGCTACTGCTAGCATGTCTGTGATGACTTGAGACCGACGCTCCAGATGCCTTCCACGTTTTCCCTTATCGTCATGTGTTTTTATTTGTTTGTTGCATTTCATCTTGGCATCATTTGCATTGCATCGGTACTTCATTGCCGTGTTTGTTTTTCAAAACCTGCATCCGTCGTCGTTGTCGTTTCTCCCTTTCCCTTCATCACCTTCTCTCGGACCGCTCTCTTCTCTCTCTTCTCTAAGCCCATCAAACCCCCCTCGCCTTCGTGGCCTTTTGTCAGACCCCTCTCCGCACAGTTTGCAGACCCCCTTGCGCGTTCGAATACTTCCCCGAACCCGACCCATTCAGTCGTCACCGTTGGGTCCGGATCATCCCCAAACATCTATAAAACATCTCTGTTTTCTTAATTGGACTTCCTAACCTATTTTTTCTCAGCCGTCCGATTACGATCGAAGGGACGTGATAGCCCCTACCCTAATATCATTGCAATATAAATATTAGGCCAAACCCTAACTTCTAGGGAGTTTGTCCCATCGAGCCGTCGCCAGCCATTTCCCCCCTGGATCCATCCCCACCTACCAGCATCCAACCCCCTATCCAAAAATCCTCTCGTCCTCCAACCCATACCCCTCCACCTCTCAATCTATCCCCACCAACAAGCGCGTCCCCTGATCCCCTCGCCCACCTCCCGCAGCCTCCCGCAGTGCTCGATCCATTCTGGATAAAGGCAACAACCACGATCGAGGCAGCCACCTCGCCCGAGCCTCCTTCCAGGGAAGCCGAGGACCACCTCGTCCCCAACCAGCGTCGCCCCCGGTGGCCATCAGCCGCCTCTTTGGCACGCCCCTGCGCCACAAGCGTCTGAGGCCGTAGCCTCCTCGTCCAGGACCACTCCACCATCGCCTCCGGTTGCCTCACCAGAGCAAGCTCCACCGGCGACTAGAGCCACCTCGTGTCGCGGCCTCCTCTATTTCTCCTTGCACCCGAGACCTCATCCCCGCCGACAACCACGACCAGGCCGTCACCCTCACATGCGGCCCTTCTTCTCCTTCCCTGCCTTCTACTCCCTCTACTCTAATCTCTCTCTCTCTCTCTCTCCTTCTCCTTCTCCTGCTTCCGTAGGAACCAAAGGAGCTCTGCCCCGACGCCATGGACAGGAGTCGCCGCTCCCAAGTTCTAGCTCGTGCGGGCTCGCCAAGTCCCAAGCCGCACTGGATCTGGAGGGGATCACCGCTGCTGCGCCTTTTCCCGACCCCCACGACCCCCTCCGGCCTCGTTCCCGTCAAAGGCCGCCGTCGTCGCTCTGGTTCGGCGTGACCAGTTCGTCTGCCTCGCGTCTTGTCCTTGTTGCAGGGAGGAGGACCACCTAAGCCCAGTCCGTCTTCGAGCCAAGCCGCCGCGCTGGAGCTTTTTCACTGTCCAGCAGGTCCCGCTGACCATCCCCTGATGTTTTCCTCTCCATATTCCTTTGTTTCTCCTATACGTCTCTCACCTCGCTCTCCCGGTGTCATTTTTCCCAGGGAACTAGGAGCTCAAGCCCCTCCGTGGCCGCGCCCGACATGTGTGACCTCGCCAACCGGATCTGCTCATCCCCGTTGTTCCCGCGCCGCCACACCGCCATTGCAACTCCCGTCGGTCGCCGCTGATGTCTCTGCTTCATGCATGCGTCGGTCAAACCACTCGCCCGACCCCTCCTGGTCGCGCATTGACCTCCAGCACCCCCCAAGGCCCAGCCTAGCACCAGATCTGGCCCAAGGCCGCTGGGTGAGGCCACACCCCAGCGCCCTCCTCTATTTTTCCTCCTGTTGGGCCAGCTTGATTCAGCCCGTCATGTTTTTTCCTTGTCCAGCGATTTTAGCATTTATCTTGAGATAATAGATTTGCAGAAAAGTCCCTCTAGATCATGCATTTAATAAGTCACAAATGGTGCAATGGATCAAAATGGTTTATATATGTAAAATGCTTAGTTTTCATGTACTTTCATAATATGCAACTTTCATCCATGTTAAAAATGTTTAAAATGATGTTTGCATATAAATTGCATAATTGTCATGTTAAAATGATTTAATTCATAACTAAATAACCGTAGCTCTGAATTTAATAATCTATATATGTAAATGGGGTAGAAAAATGCCTATTTTAAAATGGTGGCATTACTTTGCATGTTTAACAACTCTAAAATACGACTTAGGGCAGAACAGGACCAAATTCATAATATACATATGGGGATTTTCCGGAATTGTTGTTTGTTATTTGCGGCCTCATTTAAACTTTACTAAACAGTTAGTTTACTTATGCCTCACCTCTTTTTATGTTAACCAACATTTAATATTGTTGAGTACCTAACCGGGAGTGAACTAAATAATCGAATGTGGTGTTTCGTCAACATGCATCTTGTTACATGTTGAGCTCCACTTTACTTGTAGTTTTGTTTATGCACTTTGCCATGCCATGCATATCTAAACCGGACATGCATCATCCTTGGTTGTGCATCATGCCATGTTTATGCTTGGGTGTTTACCATGTTGCTTGCTTCTTTCTGGTTTGCTTCTCTCGTTAGCTTCGGTTTCGTTCTGGAGTTGTGAGGATTCTTTCGTCTACGTCCGTTTGTCTTCTTCATGGACTCGTTCTTCTTCCTTGCGGGATCTCAGGCAAGATGACCATTACCCTCGATATCACGTCTATCTTTGCTTGCTAGTTGTTCGTTGTATCGCTATGTCGTGCTACCTAACACTTGTTCATCATGCCTCCCATATTGCCATGCCAAGCCTCTAACCCACCTTCCTAGCAAACCGTTGTCTGGCTAGGTTACCGCTTTGCTCAGCCCCTCTTATAGCATTGTTAGTTGCAGGTGAAGTTGAAGATTGTTCCACGTTGGAACATGTTTATGTTGGGATATCACAATATCTCTTATTTTAAGTAATGCATCTATATACTTGGTAAAGGGTCGAAGGCTCGGCCTTATGCCTGGTGTTTTGTTCCACTCTTGCCGCCCTAGTTTCCATCATACCAGTGTTATGTTCCTTGATTTTGCGTTCCTTACGTGGTTGGGGTTATGGGACCCCCTTGACAGTTCGCTTTGAATAAAACTCCTCCAGCAAGGCCCAACCTTGGTTTTACATTTGCCTAACAACCTATAACTTTCCCTTGGGGTCGCGAACCCGAGGGTCATCTTTATTTTAACCCCTTGGGCCAGTGCTCCTCTGAGTGTTGGTCTAACCTAGAGCCACTTGCGGTGCCACCCCTTCACCCGGGGTCTTCGGTTGTCGTACATAGTGTTCATCCAATGTGCCCTGAGAGCGAGATATGTGCAGCTCCTATCAGGATTTGTCGGCACATTCGGGTGGTCTTGCTGGTCTTGTTTTACCATTTTCGAAATGTCTTGTAACCGGGATTCCGAGACTGGTCGGTTCTTTCTGGGAGAAGGAATATCCTTCGTTGATCGTGAGATCTTGTGATGGGCTAAGTTGGGACACCCCTGCAGGGTATAAACTTTCAAGAGCCGTGCCCGCGGTTATGTGGCAGATGGGAATTTGTTAATATCCGGTTGTAGAGAACTTGTCACTTGACTTAATTAAAATAAATCAACCATGTGTGTAGCTGTGATGGTCTATTTTCGGCGGAGTCCAGGGAGTGAACACGGGTTGGGTTATGTTTGAACGTAAGTAGTTTCGGGATCACTTCTAGCTTTTCGACCATTGCGTAGCTTCTCATCTTAATCTTATTTGCGTATGTTAGCCACCATATTTGCTTAGTGCTTGCTGTAGCTCCACCTCATTACCTTCTCCTACCCATAAGCTTAAATAGTCTTGATCTTGTGGGTGTGAGATTGCTGAGTCCTCGTGACTCACGGATACTTCCAAACAGTTGTAGGTGCCGACGATACCAGTGCAAGTGATGCTACCGAACTAAAGTGGGAGTTCGACGAGGACCTTGGTCGTTACTATGTGTCGTTTCCTGACGATCAGTAGTGGAGCCTAGTTGGGACGATCGGGGATCTAGCAATTGGGGTTTATCTTCTTTTTTCATTTGGATTTGACTGTAGCCGGTCTATGAGTGTATCTTGGATGATGTATGATATATTTATGTATTGTGTGACGTGGCGAGTGTAAGCCAACTCTCTTTATCCCTTTCTTGTTCATTACATGGGATTGTGTGAAGATTACCCCTCTTGCGACAAAACCACTATGCGGTTATGCCTCTAAGTCGTCCCTCGACACGTGGGAGATATAGCCGCATCATGGGCGTTACAAGTTGGTAAGTAGATCCATCCCCGACTCAGGACCCCCCTGCTTGATTGAATCGCTGACATTGTTGAGTCTATAACAACAATGTGTCGAGTCTTAGGATTATATATATATCAAAGAGTAGGATTCTTTTTACTCCTCAATCCCTTTGTCGCTCTGGTGAGGCCTCCTGACGTAGATGTTTTGACTTTCCTCTCCTCAAATTTCGCAAAAAAAATTAGGATCACGCAGGTATCTTGGAATCGTTCTGATATTCTTGTGACGAGAACATTCTTCTTGGTGCCTCCTAACATTTAGGGGTTGTGGCAGTGTCCCTGGGAGTTGAGCTCCGAGGTGTTGTCGTCACAATTTTATCGTTGCAGTTCTGGATTACCTGAGTTTGCCGACATCGAAAATCTCTTTTATGCAGTTGTTGGTGAGATAACCTCCACGCCACCCAGTACTGGGGAGGGAGTTCAAGAGTATTGCCATAACTCGTATAATGGATGATTTTCGAAGGTTGAGGTACATGATGTATGGACGTTTCTTGGTTATGTGTTGATGGATGGATACATTTGGAGCGTAGGGCTTGTTAGTTGTGTGATATATATTGTCCCTCCTTGTATCCCCAACACCAGATTGCATAACCAGAAAGTTTCGGGAGTTTATAGGTGGGATTCAAGTAGCTCCTAGAATATCTTTTCGACAAATGCATGATATGGGATTGGGTAAATCTCTATCACATGTATTTGTTCTGGCTTATTCTGCAAGCCAATCCTTTGTTTTGTTTTTGAGTTGTGGTATTCGAGTTGCTTCAATGTCAAGTGTTGATTCCATACCTTCCCTAAGTGGTGTTCTCATACTTCTATGTGAATACCAATCCTTCTTGGTCATCAAGATTGTCATCTCAATTCTATTTCCAGCCGGTGCGCTTCTCTTTGAGATGATCCCATCATTCTCCCCATTCGCAAGATCACCCCACAGTTTTTCCCAACGTTGTTCATTTCAGCCATCCCCAAGTTGCCTTTGTTTTTCCCGCCCTCCCACCCGTTTCTTCAAGGACTCGGATTTCTTAATCAAGTATCATGTTATTGATGGGAAGTCTCTCCATTCTTTTCCGTCGATGTTCTTATCCGGTGATTCTTAGAAAGATACTAACGGAGTTTCAGGTTTATCATTCTTCGTTCTCTTTTCTTCTCTGGTGGATTCAATTCAAGCTTTCGGTGTTGATCATATTTCTTTCCTTATTTTCAAATGCTTTTCCATGCTGGTGCACCCCCTAATCATCCACCTCTCGCTGTTCATTTGTTCCGAAGCGCCAAAGATATCTCAGGGGATTCATGTTTTCATTCCTAATCCGTTCAAGATATCTCGAGGTTGTTATCTCTCTTGAGCCATTTAATTCAACCGGTGCAATCTCTCTTTTAAGATCGTTCAACGGTGTTTCCTTTTGAGTGGGCCCTAACCCACAGGTCTTTTCCCAGGATCTTACCTGACTCTTTTAATTTTCTGGAGTTATTCTCAAATCTTTTCAAAGTTTGACATAAGAATAAATAATCATCAGTCAGATGACTTCTCCAAGATCGCTTTCAAATTCTTTTCCTCTTTGGCTCAATTTTTTCTATTCTTCATTACTCCGGAGTGTCTCAACAATTCATGATGGTGTTTCTCATCGCCATTCTAGGATTTTTGAAGACCGAAGAAGAGTTCCTCTTAAATTCTTACCCATTCTTCCAAAGATTCATGGTTCTAGCGGTATGCCATCCTCTCATAATTGTTTTCGATTGTGAGAATTCCTTTTTACCCATCTGGAGCAATTCAGGAGTCTTTTCAATTTGATTCTCCAGAGCCAATCATCTCGGAATTATTCATTCCAGCTTTCAGCTCTCGTTCTCCAAATCTCACCGGTGCATCATTCAAGTATTCTCTAATCAGCTCAGGATCTCTTTGTTCACTTGTATCTAAATTCTCTCAAGTACCTTCGTTCATTTTCCAACTTGTCCTGGTGATGCGTTCGTTTTCTTCGTTCGTTCTTTAATCCTTATGGTGGTTCGTCCAACATTCCTCTTCCGTTGCTATCGTATCAATTCATTTGTTCTTTCCTAAAGTCTATCGGTGGATCCATCAAGACCTTACCAAGTTTACGCTACATCTCTCCTTAATCCTTTCCAATGGGAATGAGTAGTATGCCAAATCCATTGGTCATCAATTTAATTGTTGAAGGATAAGCATAATGTAATTCTTATTCTTGTTTCATCCAAGTGATTCATCTTTCTTTCCGGAGTTGTTCGTCATATCAGATTCTCGGTTTGAGATGCTTCTTCTTTTCTTTTCCGGAGTTCCATGTTTTTCCACATTATCTCTTCATGAAGTTCCATCTAAATCATTGCAAGGCTTCACCTTGTGTTTTTCCACATCTCTTTCTTTCTATCATCCTTCTATTACCAGAGTTCTAAATGGGGACTCTACATGGTGGTTGTTAAAGATTTCTTTCATTCTCGAAGTGTTCTTCAAGATTCTTCTTGGAGGAGCTCAAGTTTTTTTCATCTTGCAATGTGAAGTGCAATTCTTTCTACATTATATTTTGAGGTGGTCTTATGTCATTCTTGACAATTTCCCTTCATGTTTCATGATTGGCAAGTTGTCACGGATGAGATATGTAAACCCACCATTTTCTCTTCGTTCAGGAGATCCTTTGCAACCCATCAATATCTTCATTGGAGTTATCTTGGGTTATATTTCACCTAAAGCTTTCCCTAAGGATTGTTGCTATTTACGGTGCTTATAAATGACCCAAGTTCTTCATTTATCCTCCCGATGAAATAAGTTTCTCGTCTCCTTGTTGATATCAATCCAATCTATTGTTTCCGTTAGTGGAATAATTTCACCTCATAATTTTGAGACGTTTTCCATAAGCCCACAACAACCTTATTCTTTTGTTGTGTAATTTTCTACAACTCCATTCAATCCTTCTTTAAGGATGCCTTCAAATTCATTGGTGGTAGAAGTTATCGTTTCCTTCTACTTTCTTTCTTCCTAACGATCTAGCTTATATTCTTTCATTCCGGAGGCATTGTGATTTTGCACTCTTCGACCCATCATCCCTTTTTTTTTCAAAGATCATGTTCTTTCCTTTGCTTATCCGTTCAACCAGAGTGTCGTGTTCTTCATTCAAGTTCTCTCATCTTATCAAGTTTTGCATCCCTTCTGAACTGGAGTGCTGTCTCAAATATTTCTTACCCCTTGTGCCATTCTTTCAATAGTTCCGGAGGCAGTGTGTTGTTGATTTCATCAAGTATCCTCTCATCTTGTCAAGTTCATGTCCAATTCCTTTCATTTATAGTCGGAGTGCTGTCCAAATAGTATCAATCTTATTTCTTTTCTATCTTGTTTTAAACGGAGTATTGTGCTTATCATTCCTCTTCTAACCGGAGTCTCATCCAAGTGCTTTCATTTTGCCAAGTTCATATTCTATGCCTTCCGTTTCCAACCGGAGTGTTATCGTAATTGATCTTTATCCTTCCTTGTACATCTCGTTTCAACTGGAGGCTTGCATGTACTTCTTGTCCATTGTAACCTTTTTCTTATGTTTTTCAACCTACAAGGTTCGTGTAATGTTCCTTGTTCCTCTCATGTAACAGAGTGTTTTCGACTTCATTCATCTTCGGTGTATTCTTTCCTTGAAATTGTTTAACCTCTCAAGGTTCGTGGTTTCACTCGTTTGTCGAAGAAGCAACTTTGTTTACCTCTTCCTCTTGCGCTTCTCTCTGGTGGCATCCTTAGATCTCGGGACGAGATCTCTTGTAAGTGGAGGAGTGTTATGATGACCCGACACAGACGCTCCAGGCGCCTTCCACGTTTTCCCTTATCGTCGTGTGTTTTTATTTGTTTGTTGCATTTCACCTTGGCATCATTTGCATTGCATCGGTACTTCGTTGCCGTCTTTGTTTTTCAAAACCTGCATCCGTCGTCATTGTCGTTTCTCCCTTTCCCTTCATCATCTTCTCTCGGACCGCTATCTTCTCTCTCTTCTCTGAGCCCATCAAACCCCCCTTGCCTCCATGGCCTTTTGTCAGACCCCCTCTCCGCACAATTCGCAGACCCCCTCGCGCGTCTGAAAACTTCCCCGAACCCGACCTACTCAGTCGTCACCGTTGGGTTCGGATAATCCCCAAACATATGTAAAACATCTCCGTTTTCTTAATTGGACTTCCTAACCAATTTTTTCTCAGCCGTCCGATTACGATCGTAGGGACGTGGTAGCCCCGACCCTAATCTCATTGCAATATAAATATTGGGCCAAACCCTAACTTCTAGGGAGTTTGTCCCATCGAGCCGCCGCCAGCCATTTCCCCTCGGGATCCATCCCCACCTACCAGCATCCAACCCCTGATCCAAAAATCCTCTCATCCTCCAACCCATAGCCCTACGCCCTTCGATCTCTCCCCATGAACCAGCACCTCCCCCTATCCCCTCGTCCACCTCCCGCAGCCTCCCGCGGCACTCGATCCATTCTGGATCGAGGCAACAACCACGATCGAGGCAGCCACCTCGCCCGAGCCTCCTTCCAGGGAAGTCGAGGACCACCTCATCCCCAACCAGCATCGCCCCCGACCGCCATCAGCTGCCTGCTTTGGGCACCCCTGTGCCACGAGTGTCTGAGGCTGCAGCCTCCTTGTCTAGGACCACTCCACCATCGTTTCCGGTTGCCTCGCCGGAGCAAGCTCCAACGGCGACCAAAGCCACCTCGTGTCGCAGCCTCCTCTGTTTCTCCTCGCGCTCGAGACCTCATCCCCGCCGACAACCATAACCAGGCCGCCGCCCTCACCTACGCCCCTTCTTCTCCTTCCCTGCCTTCTACTCCCTCCTCTACTCTAATCCCCCCCCCTCTCTCTCTCCTTCTCCTGCTTCTGCAGGAACCAATGGAGCTCTGCCCCGACACCATGGACAGGAGTCGCCGCTCCCAAGTTCCACCTCGTGCGGGCTTGCCAGGTCCCAAGCCACACCGGATCTGGAGGGGATCACCACCGCCGCGCCTTTTCTCGATCCCCACGACCTCCTCTGGCCCCGTTCCAGTCGAAGGCCACCGTCGTCGCTCTAGTTCAGCGTGACCAGTTCGTTTGCCTCGTGTCTCGTCCTCGTTGCAGGGAGGAGGAACGCCCGCGCCCAGTCCGTCTTCGAGCCAAGCCGCCGCGCTGGAGCTTATTTACTGTCCAGTAGGTCCCGCTGACCATCCCCTGATCTTTTCCTCTCCATCTCCCTTCGTTTCTCCTGTATGTCTCTCACCTCGCTCTCTCGGTGTCATTTTTCCCAGGGAACCAGGAGCTCAAGCCCCTCCGTGGCCGCGCCCGACCTGCGCGACCCCGCCGACTGGATCTGCTCGTCCCCGCCGTTGCCGTACCGCCACACCGCCGTTGCAACTCCCGTCGGTCGCCGCTAATGTCTCTGCTTCACACACGCGTCAGTCAAACCACTGGCTCGACCGCTCCTGATCGCGCATTGACCTCCAGCGCCCCCTAAGGCCCAGCCTAGCACCAGATCTGCCCCAAGGCCGCTGGGTGAGGCCACACCCCAGCGCCCCTCCTCTGTTTTTCCTCCTATTGGGCCAGATTGATTCGGCCCGTCATGTTTTTTCCCTGTCCAGCGTTTTTAGCATTTATCCTGAGATAACAGATTTGCAGAAAAGTCCCTCTAGATCATGCATTTAATAACTCACAAATGGTGCATTGGATCAAAATGGTTTATATATGTAAAATGCTTAGTTTTTCATGTACTTCCATAATATGCAACTTTCATCCATGTTAAAAATGTTTAAAATGATGTTTGCATCTAATTTTCATAATTTTCATGTTAAAATGATTTAATTCATAACTAAATCACCGTAGCTCTGAATTTAATAATCTATATATGTAAATGGGGTGGAAAAATGCCTAGTTTCACATGGTGGCATTACTTTGCATGTTTAAAAATTCTAAAATATGTTTTAGGGCAGAACTGGACCAAATTCATAATATGCATATGAGGATTTTCCGGAATTGTTGTTTGTTATTTTCGGCCTCAAAAATGCCTAGTTTCACATGGTGGCATTACTTTGCATGTTTAAAAATTCTAAAATATGTTTTAGGGCAGAACAGGACCAAATTCATAGTATGCATATGGGGATTTTCCGGAATTGTTTTTTGTTATTTCCCGCCTCATTTAAACTTGACTAAATAGTTGGTTTGCTTATGCCTCACCTTTTGTCATGTTAACCAACATTTAATATTGTTGAGTACCTAACCGGGAGTGAACTAAATAATGGAATGTGGTGTTTCATCAACATGCATCTTGTTACATGTTGAGCTCCACTTTACTTGTAGTTTTGTTTATGCACTTTGCCATGCCATGCATATTTAAACCGGACATGCATCATCCTTGGTTGTGCATCATGCCATGTTTATGCTTGGGTGTTTACCATGTTGCTTGCTGCTTTGCAGTTTGCTTCTCTCGTTAGCTTCGGTTTCGTTTCGGAGTTGTGAGGATTCGTTCGTCTACGTCCGTTAGTATTCTTCATGGACTCGTTCTTCTTCCTTGCAGGATCTCAGGCAAGATGACCATTACCCTCGATATCACTTATATCTTTTCTTGCTAGTTGTTCGTTCTATCGCTATGTCGCGCTACCTACCACTTGTTCATCATGCCTCCCATATTGCCATGCCAAGCCTCTAACCCACCTTCCTAGCAAACCGTTGTCCGGCTAGGTTACCACTTTGCTCAGCCCCTCTTATAGCATTGTTAGTTGCAGGTGAAGTTAAAGATTGCTCCATGTTGGAACATGTTTATGTTGGGATATCACAATATCTCTTATTTTAATTAATGCATCTATATACTTGGTAAAGGGTGGAAGGCTCGGCCTTATGCCTGGTGTTTTGTTCCACTCTTGCCGCCCTAGTTTCCGTCATACCAGTGTTATGTTCCTTGATTTTGCGTTCCTTACACGGTTGGGGTTATGGGTCCCCCTTGACAGTTTGCTTTGAATAAAACTCTTCCAGCAAGGCCCAACCTTGGTTTTACATTTGCCTAACAACCTATAACTTTACCTTGGGGTCGCGAACCCAAGGGTCATCTTTATTTTAACCCCCCGGGCCAGTGCTCCTCTGAGTGTTGGTCCAACCTAGAGCCACTTGCGGTGCCACCCCTTCACCCGGGGTCTTCGGTCGCCGCACGTAGTGTTCATCCGATGTGCCCTGAGAACGAGATATGTGCAGCTCCTATCGGGATTTGTCGGCACATTCGGGTTGTCTTGTTGGTCTTGTTTTATGACTTTCGGAATGTCTTGTAACTGGGATTCCGAGACTGATCGGTTCTTTCCGGGAGAAGGAATATCCTTCGTTGATCACGAGAGCTTGTGATGGGATAAGTTGGGACACCCCTGCAGGGTATAAACTTTCCAGAGCCATGCCCGCGGTTATGTGGCAGATGGGAATTTTGTTAATATCTGGTTGTATAGAACTCGTCACTTGACTTAATTAAAATGAATCAACCGCGTGTGTAGCCGTGATGGTCTCTTTTCAGCGGAGTCCAGGAAGTGAACACGGTTTGGGTTATGTGTGAACGTAAGTAGTTTCAGGATCACTTCTAGCTTTCCAACCGTCACGTAGCTTCTCATCTTACTCTTATTTGCGTATGTTAGCCACCATATTTTCTTAGCGCTTGCTGCAGCTCCACCTCATTACCTTATCCTACCCATAAGCTTAAATAGTCTTGATCTCGCGGGTGTGACTCACGGATACTTCCAAATAGTTGCAGGTGCCGATGATAGCAGTGCAGGTGATGCTACTGAACTCAAGTGGGAGTTCGACGAGGACATTAGTCGTTACTATGTGTTGTTTCCTGATGATTAGTGGTTGAGCCCAGTTGGAACGATCGGGGATCTAGCAATTGGAGATTATATTCTTTTTTTCATTTGGATTTGATCGTAGCCAGTCTATGAGTGTATCTTGGATGATGTATGAGATATTCATGTATTGTGTGACGTGGCGAGTGTAAGCCAACTCTCTTTATCCCTTTTTTGTTCATTACATGGGATTGTGTGAAGATTAGCCCTGTTGTGACAAAACCATTTTGCGGTTATGCCCCTAAGTCGTGCTTCGACACGTGGGAGATATAGCCACATCATGGGCGTTACAATGTCATCCCTTACTTGGAATTCTATGAACTTATGATTGGAACTATTAGCAAGGATCCACAACTACTAACGTTCTTTAAGGTAAATCCCAACCATAACATTAAGATGTATTGCCCCCCCTTCAATCCTGTACGAATCAATTTCTGTCGGTGTACAAAAGAGGGGCTCTTCTTTCGACCCCTTTACTTGTGCACGGGCAGTCAGAGCCGCGCGCCACGGCCACACTTAGTAGGGAAGAGGAGGGAAGCCGAAATGCGAGGCAACCAAGGCAACGCCAAGACCAGAAGCGCAGGAGAGCAAGAGGGTGAGGTGGACTCCCTCGGCAAGATCCTTGCCGAGGCAGTTTCCGCAGCCCCGGCAAGAGCCTTGCCAGGGCAACTTGCCCGATGCCAACGGAGTGAGCCACCCTTGAGCCCACAGGCTCCAACCCAACCAACTACATTGGAACCAAGGCTCGGGAGGCGGCTCTGTGGTGGCATGCAAATCTTCGTCAAGATCATAAACATGTGAGATCAGATGAAGACCAGAAGACGGCGACCCTCGGTGGGATCCCAGCCGAGGGAACCCACAAGACCCCCGGCAAGACCCTTGCCGGGGACGACTGCAACGCCACAGCAGCACCCTTGCCGGGGCCCCGGCAAGACCCTTGCCGAGAGCATCAGCAGGGCCACTAACAGGCCTGTGCCAGCCAAGACTCCACCATCGTCCCCAAGCAGCTGCTAGCTCAACCAGCTAGGCAGGCACCTACGTGGCGACGGGCGGCCTCTACACCAACTCAACAAACACCTGCGTGGCGTCATGCGACCCTTCATTAAGGCTCCACCACCGCGCCAGCCCAGCAGCCAACCAACGTGGCGCCATGATGCCTCAGCAGCTCGGACGCGTGTCGAGGCCAGGCGAGGTGGCGACAGCTGGGACGTGCTTCCCTGGCGTCCCCGATAAAGCAAGGAGGGCACGTCGGCAGCACATTAAATGCGTTTATTCAATGGTCCCAGAGGATAGGCTTGTTGACTGTAGACCTTTCCACCTCCTGTGTGCCACTATGGCAACCCCTTGTTCCTATAAAAGGAGGACCGAGGTGACCAGGAGAGGGATTCGGCTCTTTTGGGCAAGTTGCACCCCGTAGCTAGCTCAAGAACACAAGAACACTCAAATACATCCACCAAAGTAGGACTAGGGTATTACGCATCTTTGCGGCCTGAGCCTGGGTAAACGATTCGTGTGCTTCCTGTCAGACCCGCTCTTTGCACAACCTCGCGCTCACCAACCATAGAAGGGATCCCAGTGACCCCATAGGTGTCGTTTCCACCGACATCTCTGGCGCACCGGGTAGGGGTGCAGTTGTGAAAATCCGGTCTGGCAGTCAGCCTAGCCGTTCTTTGTCATCATGGCCCCCAAGAAGAAGGCGACCACATCGGTCGGTTCGTCGGGAGCCGGACGGCCCGTACTGGTGCGGGCGAGCAGCGGGCCAGTCGCGGACAGGACCCGAGGCGCGACCCACGAGCACCAACATCACTATGGCAGTCAAAGCCTGGCGAGCGGCGTCGTTTGTGCGCAAGGCAACGGGTCGCACGCCACGAAATCCAGAGACGGCGCTGGGCCCCCTACAGGCGGCACGGGACCCTCCGGGGGCGTCGCTGTACCACCCACGAGCGGCGCGGCGACCTCCAAGACGCCCACAGTGCGCTCTTCCCAGGTTGCGCGCGACGAGCAGTGTCACCACACCGGTGACCCTAGACACCACCATGGGGAGAGTCATGTGCGTCATTTGCGGGACGAAGTAGGTCAGCATACCCGCCGAAGTGCTGGCAGAAATGGCACACAGCCGTTGGGCCGTGACAGAGCTCCTTCTAATGTGTTTAGAAGTCGAAGCATGCCACGGTCCACGCAGCTTTCGCCACCACCCATGCCAGCAGAAGCTTTGGCGCGCGCGCAGCTGCTCCTCGACTTCCCTCCTGCTGCGGAGAAGCTCGACGAGTGGAGAGCCACTATCCGGAGCCTCGTCGGCGTCGCCAACAAAGACGAGCCATGACTGGCGGGGCCCTCGGGCCGGCGCTCCATCGAGCCACTACACGCCAGCGGTGGGGGGAGGGGGGGGGCGGAGGCGCCGCAGCCATGGTGCACTCTCCTGCTTCACGTTAGCCACCGCGGATGTCGGTCCATCGTGATGACGCTTGTGATAACATTTCCATAGCATCGTCCGACCCACGGACCCACCGTGACCAACGCCAGGTTCTTCGGGAGTGAGCCCATGAAGATGCTCGAACCACCATCGAGTGCCGGCGCGATACGCGCCACCAGTCAGACAGGCGGGCGGGGGCCGCTATGGATCACCTAGCACCGGGAGGCTCCAGCGGCCTACCTTACGAGGTGAGTTCCCAGCCTTTACCCGTGAGCTGCGGCAGTTCCATGGCCGTCCCACCGCACGTTCAAGCACGACGTCGGCGAGAAGTATAACGGCAAGACCCATCCGTCAGAGTTCCTCAGCATCTACACCATCGCAATGCAAGCCGCTAGAGCTCGTGATGACAAGGTGCTTGCCAACTACTTCCCGTTGGCCCTGAAACCTAATGCCATGTCTTGGTTGATGCACTTGCCGGCGGATTCCATTTCTTCTTGGTCAGACCTGTGTCATGAGTTCGTTGGTGCCTTCACTGGAGGCCACCAAGCTCATGGCCAGGCGAGTGATTTGCATATCATTCCCCAGAAGGAAGGTGAAAACCTGTGCAAGTACATATAGAGGTTCAGCCGAGTGCAATACAACATCCCAGATGTTCATCCTATCACCGTGCTCAGCGCATTCCATCAGACTATGCGTAACCGCAAGATGTGTGAAGAGCTGGCAATGAACAAGGTCACGGACGTGGCCGAACTTTACGTTCTGGCCGATAGATGTGCCCGGGATGAAGAGGGAAGGAAGTACCCCGGCGAAGACGCCAGTGCGGAAACCGACTCTACCGACGAAGACACCGCCGCCCCAAGAAAGAAGGGTCGGCATCGCAACAGGAAACGCAAGGGCAAGGCCGTGCTTGCCGTCGAGGGATCCGACGACACCAGCGCCACCAAGAAGGCCAAAGCAGACGACCCCGGCAAGGAGATTGCCGGGTGCGCTGCTTGCCGGGCCTTGGCAGCCACCGACAAGCCAAGGGGCTCCGACAAGTAGTATTGCAAGATCCACCGCACCAAGGGCCACGACCTCCAGAACTGCCGACAAGTTGAGCTGCTTGCTGAAAAGCAAAAAGCCGAATATGAGAGACGGGACAAGGAGAAGGGTCAGGATGGTGCCGAAGGATCCGACAAGAAGCGTGGTGGCCAAGGGGGCCGCCGCGGCAAGGACAATCAGCAAGAGAGGCCCGCTCGGGGCCGCGACAAGAAGAAGGAAGACGATGATCATGACGAGGATGACGTGTCCGGTGAGCATGAGTTCCAGAAGGCTACGGAGGCCATATGCGTCAATGGTGGTGCCTCGTTGCATACTTCTCACCGCCAGCTCAAACAGTGGGCGCGTGAGATCACAACAGCGGAGCCCTCGTTCGACGCTCAGAAGCCACTGAACTGTTCCAGCACGCCCCTCATCTTTGACACCAAGGACCACCCTAACCACACAACTGCGGTCGGGTGTTTGCCGTTGTTGGTCTCACCAACGATACACAACCTCAAGGTGAACAAGATGCTAGTTGACGGTGGGGCCGGCCTGAACTTGATCTCACCCGCTGTGATCAAAAGGCTGCATATTCCTGATGGAGACCTCGAGGAAACGGGCATGTTTCAAGGGGTCAACCCGAGAAGGAGCCAGCTGAAGGGGAAGGTCACATTGCCTATGATGTTTGGAGGCGAGTTGAACTACAGGACAGAGAGGATTGTCTTCGATGTAGCCGAGATCCCCTTGCCCTACAACGGGATCCTCGGCTGCCGGGCACTAGCCAAGTTCATGGCAGTGTCGCATTACGCCTACAACACGCTGAAGATGCCTGGGCCGATGACCATCATCACCGTCCCCTACGACAAGAAGGATGCGCTGATCTGCGCTGACCAACTCTACCGAGAAGCGGTTGCAGCAGCTGCCGCTAAGGCGCCTGCTCCTACCGCCGAAGTCCCGGGTGGGAAGAAGAAGACTGGCAGGACCTCTCGCACCCACTCCTGCAAGCGCACCTCTTCGGAGTGTTGTGCTACCGTTGAGGACGTGCCAGAGAGCTCCACCGGCAAGAGCAAGAAATCCAAAGCTACGTCGCCAGAGACCAAGAAGGTGTCCGTCAAGGAGGATGGCACGGGAGGGGCTTTCACCATAATCTCCACCCTCGACAGCAAATAGGAAGGCGCACTCATCACTTTCCTGTAGGCGAATGTCGATGTGTTTGCATGGAAAGCATCCGACATCCCCGACGTTCCCAGGGAAGTGATTGAGCACCATCTTGCTGTCTGTCCCCATGCGCGAGCCATCAAGCAGAAGGTCAAGAAGCAAGCTTTGGAACGGCAGGGATTCATCACAGAGGAGATCAGGAAGTTGGAAGCGGCAGGCTTGGTGAGAGGGGTGCGCCGTCCAACGTGGTTGGCCAATCCGGTGGTGGTGCGCAAGGCGAACGGCAAGTGGAGGCTGTGTATCGATTACACAGATATCAATAAGGCTTGTCCTAAGGACCCGTTCCCGTTGCCGCGCATTGACCAGATTATTGACTCCATGGCCGGGTGCGATCTGTTATCCTTCCTCGACGCCTACGCAGGCTACCACTAGATCTTCATGGCAAAGGAAGACGAAGAGAAGGCAACATTCATTACCCCATGTGGTACGTATTGCTTTTTACGGATGCCTTTTGGGTTGAAGAGTGTTGGCTCGACATTCGCAATGGCGGTGCAAATTGGTTTTGAGCCCCAGCTACATAGAAATATGGAAGCTTATATGGATGACATAGTGGTCAAAATCAAGGACAAGGCAACCCTTGTACGAGACTTAGAAGAGACGTTTGCCAACCTACGCAAGATCAACCTCAAGCTGAACCCTGAGAAGTGTGTCTTCGGTGTTCCGTCCGGCAAAATTCTCGGGTTCTTTGTGTCGCGGCGTGGGGTCGAGGCAAACCCGGAAAAAATCAAGGCTATTGAGCAGATTGAGGCACCCAAGCGGATCAAGGATGTGCGTCGGCTCACTGGCTGTGTTGCCGCCATGAGCAGATTCATCTCCAAGTCCGCTGAGCGTGCCCTTCCCTTTTTCAAGATCTTGAAGAAGGCGGGCCCAATGGAGTGGACCCCAGAGGCTGAGGCAACGTTGCAGGATCTGAAGAAATACCTTTCCTCTACACCAATACTGGTTGTGCCTAAACCACAAGAGCCGTTGCTGTTGTATCTGGCGGCGACGAATCAAGTGGTGAGTGCCACTCTAGTGGTGCAGAGGGAGGTCGGTAAAGAGGTAGTGGCGACGGTGGGACTGGCGGATGGCAAGCCAGAGGTTTCCCCGGCAAGGCCCAATGCTGGCAAGGCAAGGCCCCCGGCGGAGTCTGATGCCATCAGGACATGCCCCATGCAATCAAATGAGGTGGTGCAGAAGAAGAAGATGATGTAGCACCCGGTTTACTTTGTCAGCTCCCTCCTGCAGGGGGCTAGGTCAAGGTAGTCTGGTGTGCAGAAATTGCTCTTCGGCCTCCTTATGGCCTCGAGGAAGCTGCGTCACTACTTCCAAGCACACGAAATCACCGTCGTCACCTGCCTCCCATTACAACAGATACTGCACAACCCAGACGCAATCGGAAGGATTGTGGAGTGGGCCTTGGAGCTTTCGAGCTTTGGTTTGAAGTTTGAAAGTACTAAGACAATCCAGAGCAGAGTCTTGGTAGAGTTCATTGCAGAATGGACCTCAACGCCTGACGAGGAAATCTAGGAGACCACCCTCCCCGGCAAGGAAGCAAGTCACAACTGGATCATGTACTTCGATGGGGCTTTCTCGCTACAAGGAGCCGGTGCTGGTGTGCGGCTCATCACACCCACCGGAGAGCACCTCAAATATGTAATCTAGATGCACTTTCCCAGGGAGATGTCCACCAACAACAGTGCTAAATATGTAATCTAAGTATGACGGATCGTGGTGGACCTCGGGGTCAAGAAGCTCATCGTCAGGGGTGATTCACATCTTGTCGTCAGACAAGTTAACAAAGATTATCAGAGCCCGTTGATGGAGGCCTAAGTAGATGAGGTGAGGAAGCTGGAGGAGCGCTTTGATGGTATACAAGCGGAGCACATTCCCCGAGCAGAGAACGACATCATCGATTACCTGTCAAAGCACGCTGCATTCAAGCTACTTGTGGAACTAGGTACTTTTTGCTTCGGTTAACTCAACCATCCGTCGAACCATCAACAGAGCAGAACAAACAGAGGAAATCAGGCCCCGGCAAGTACATTCCTGCTGAGCCCCCAGGGGCCGCCGGCAAGGGTGTTGCCGCGGATTCTGAGCCTGCCGAGGAGCGATTGATTTCGGCGGGCCGTCAAGCCCTGGCCGTAGAGACGGCCGCTCCCATGGCAGAAGAAATGCCTTTGGTCCTTGTCGTCGAGCCCGAGGCTCCGGCATGGGCGCAGCATACCGTCTGATTCCTCCAAACAGGGGAGCTTCCTGAGGAGCAGGAAGAAGCGGAGAAAGTAGCCCGTCGGTCTGCCATGTATCAGTTCATCGATGATGTCCTGTACAGGAAGAGATCGAACGGTGTGAAATTGAAGTGCATTCCTCGAGAGGAGGGACTGGAGCTGTTGGCGGAGATACACGAAGGCATATGTGGCTCCCACATAGGGTCGAGGGCCCTGGCCGGCAAGGTTTCTTCTGGCCCACTACCCTCCAGGATGCAACGACACTAGTAACCAAGTGTGAAGCGTGTTAGTTCCATTCAAAGAAGCTTCATCAACCAGCTCAAGCCCTTCAAACAATCCCTCTTTCCTGGCCATTCTTGGTCTGGGGGCTCGACATCCTGGGCCCTATCCCCCGCGCCGTCGGGGGTGTTGAGTACTTGTACATTGTGATCGACAAGTTCACAAAGTGGCCAGAGGTGGAAGCAGTGAGGAAGGTGACAGCACAGTCAACCGTCAAGTTCTTCAGGGGGCTAGTGTGTCGTTTTGGTTTGCCAAACGGAGTCATCACCGACAATGGCACACAGTTCACATGCCACACCTTCATGCAATACATCCAAGACCTCGGCAGCAGGGTATGTTTCGCTTTCATGGCACACCCATGGAGCAACGACCAGGCGGAGAGGGCAAATGCTGAAGTGTTGTGAGGCCTGGGGACAAAGACTTTTGATAGGCTGCACAAGAGCGGAAAGCGCTGGATTGATGAGTTCCTGACGGTTCTTTGGTCGATCAGAACAACGCTAAATTGAGGCACCGGCCAGACACCCTTTGCCCTAGTATACGGAGCAGAGGCGGTTCTCCCCACGGAACTCATATACGGGTCACCCTGAGTGCTTTCTTACGACGAGATTGAGCAAGAGCAATTGCGGCAAGATGACACAACGCTCCTTGAGTAAGATCGTCTTCAGGCGGCTGTGAGAGTAGCACGCTACCAGCAAGCCTTGTGCCGCTACCATAGCCGCAAGGTTCATGCCCAGAGCTTTGAGGAAGGCGACCTTGTTCTTCGGCGCGTTCAATCGGCCAAGAATTCTAACAAGTTGACGCCAAAGTGGGAAGGCCCTTATGGGGTAATACGAGTCACCACACCTGGTGCAGTCCGCCGGGAGACCGATGATGCAATTCCAGTGAGAAACTCCTGGAACATTGAACGTCTTTGCAAGTTTTACCCATAAGGCGCGGTTGTCGGCCCCCCCCGGCAACCCACCTTTTGTACAAGCCTTGCCGACGAGGCATGTAACCCTCTGTACAAAGCCAGGCGCAGACCCTGAGCATAAATAAATGAAGCGCTGGTGCCCTAAGTTTTAGCATGCATGCTAGGTTAAGTCTCTCCCTCGGTTAGGGTTGATAGTGCATAGTGGCGACTAACCCCTAGCCTAGAGGTCGAGTGTGTGTCTTTCTGTCTTCTTTGGTTCACAGGGCATGTGGACGCTTTTGGTGAGCCGCTTGGGAGAAAGAAAACGAACCGGCGCTCTGGCCCGGCAAGCCAAGACTGCCGGGGGCTGAAGACACAAGGATCTAACCTTGGCAAGCCATAGTTGCCGGGGGCCACGGATTCAAATAAGTCCTTCATCCCCTGGTGTGCATTTCCGTATGGAACTGGGACAAGTGAAACCTCGTTTTGCTCCAAGACCACCATGCTTCACCTTTTTTGTAACCAAGTCCCTGGGACAGAACCGGGTCATAGACGCGGTGGCAAGGAAATAAACGAAGGGTCTAACTCTATTTCACCCCTGCCTCCACCAAAAGCGTGAGAATGGTCGATTGAAGTCAGGGGACGGCAAGGCCTATTGCCGGGCGACAATGTTTATCTTGAAAATAACAAGGATTCGTTCCTTGGCATGGGCCTCGCTCACGCACGGAGAACCCAGCAAGCTCCCTTTTTCATTAAAAACATCCCATACAGGTACAATTCATACGGAATTAAAAACATGAGCAAGGGGGTTACAAATTTTAAATCTAACAAGTGCCCGCATGCTTAGAAACTAAAAATAGATAAGATGCCCATAATCCATTTCTTGTCCCCCTCCTCGGAAGGTGGAACAAGATGGCAGGAGGGCAAAAAGAGCACCTAGGCGAGGTGCGAGGAGTAGAAGGCACCAAGAGAATGTCCCGGTGCCGGGAGGGGATCTGGAAGATGAGGCTTTGGGCCGGCAATACGCGATGAAGGCGTCGGTGCCCACGTACTCCGACTTGATGGCCGCCACCCGCCTTTGTCGCCTTCTCTGGCCCTCCTACGCCAGCCGCCCAAGGAGACGACAGGGAGCGCCCCGATGGAGAGCTTGACGAGGAAGGCCCTCGGTAGGCCACACGACATAGGGCGGGGCGACGCGGTCAGTCGGAGACGAGGTCGATGTGACCCCGCTCGACGCTCTCGTCGTCGTTGTCACTGCCCTCCTCATCACTGCCGCTTGAAGAGGAGTCTTCATCGTCGGAGGAGCTCTCCACGCAGCACTTCAGGCGAGTTCCAATATCTCCAAAGACCTTGACGGAGAGCAGGCCACCCTCCATTAACTTGAAGTGGAGGACAAGCCCCGCCGTCAGGCTGTGGATGCGAGTGAATGTCTTCCATCCGTGGCGGAGGTACATGACGTGAGGAGCGAGGAAGTCGACATCGACCCGCGTGCCGCCATTCCCGCAGCCCCTCATGTGCACCCTGAGGGTCTGGGGTGGATTGAGCTCCATCGCCCGAGCAAAAGGGGTAGGGAGACGTAGGTGGCGACGCGGTGGCTGGTGCAGCCTAATGAAGAACTCGCGAGGCTGGTCCCCGACGTGGCCCTCCATCGGGGAGGCATCAATGGCGAAGGCGAGGCCGATGTGCCACCTCGTCCCCCTCTCCCCCGAGCGCCACGGTGACCTCGGCCTCTCCCCCTCCCCTTCCTCACATGGCCGGTTCCGCCGCCACAAGCTCTTGGGAAGGAGGGACGCGCTGACGAGCAGCAACCCTTGCCGCCACCATCGAAGAGCCGACGCCTCCTCTCGCCATGGCTGATGGAAGAAAGGAGCTGAACTGGATGGAGATGGACGATGAAAGGATGTGGGATGCCACCCCTCCCCCTCCTTATAAAGGAGCGGGGTTGGGGCTCGGCCGCCCTACTCGGCCAATCCGGCCATCAAGGGCGCAGGGGATCGGGACCGACCCGCTGCCCCAATCAGCGATGACCCGGTTTCCCGCCTCCACCGCCTGCCATCTGCATGGGGGACATGTGGCGAGCAAGCAAAATTGAGAGGACGGGTGAGACGACTGTTCCCCACCCCGTGATCGCGGTGGACTGACGCCTTGAAGACCACGGCCCGATTCCACCCAAGTAAATGAGTCGTGCCTCTTCACCCTCCTATTTTTATGGGGAAGGCGTGAGCCGCCTCTTTACCACGATGTGACGCATGCATGCGGAAACCGCCCCATGCATGACCCCCACGCCACGCACGACCCTCCACGTCGCGCGTTCAACGCAGGTCGTGGGGAAGCGCAGCGGATGAGAACTTACTGCGGTAAAATCCGCCCCACCTGCCCCGCACACTATTCTGGGCCTAGCCCAACAATGTGGCGCGCTTATGTGTGGCCCAGGCCCGGGGGCTCCTGTCAGTGTACAAAAGTAGGGGCGCTTCTTTCGACCCCTTTACTTGTGCACGGGCAGTCAGAGCCGCGCGCCACGGCCACACTTAGTAGGGCAGAGGAGGGAAGCCGGAGAGAAGCCAAAACGCGAGGCAACCAAGGCAACGCCAAGACCAGAAGCGCAGGAGAGCAAGAGGGCGAGGTGGACTCCCTCGGCAAGATCCTTGCCGAGGCAGCCTCCGCAGCCCCGGCAAGAGCCTTGCCGGGGTAACTTGCCCGATGCCAGCGGAGTGAGCCACCCTTGAGCCCACAGGCTCCAACCCAACCAACTACATTGGAACCAAGGCTCGGGAGGCGCCTCTGTGGTGGCATGCAAATCTTTGTCAAGATCGTAAACATGTGAGATCAGATGAAGACCAGAAGATGGCGACCCTCGGTTGGATCCCAGCCGAGGGAACCCACAAGACCCCCGGCAAGACCCTTGCCGGGGATGACTGCAACGCCACAGCAGCACCCTTGCCAGGCCCCGGCAAGACCCTTGCCGAGAGCATCAGCAGGGCCACTGCCAGGCCCGCGCCAGCCAAGACTCCAGCACTGTCCCCAAGCAGCTGCTAGCTCAACCAGCTAGGCAGGCACCTGCGTGGCGACGGGCGGCCTCTACACCGACTCAGCAAACACCTGTGTGGCGGCATGCGACCCTTCATGAAGGTCCACCACCGCACCAGCCCAGAAGCCAGCCAACGTGGCGCCATGATGCCTCATCAGCTCTGACATGTGTCGAGGCCAGGCGAGGCGGCGACAGCTGGGATGTGCTTCCCTGGCGTCCCCAATAAAGCAAGGATGACACGTCAACAGCGCATTAAATGCGTTTGTACGACGGTCCCAGAGGATAGGCTTGTCAACTGTAGACCTTTCCACCTCCTGTGTGCCACTATGGCAACCCCTTTTTCCTATAAAAGGAGGCCCGAGGCGACCAGGATAGGGATTCAGCTCTTTTGGGCAATTTGCACCCTGTAGCTAGCTCATGAACACAAGAACACTCAAATACATCCACCAAAGCAGGACTAGGGTATTACGCATCTTCGCGGCCCGAACCTGGGTAAACGATCCGTGTGCTTCCTGTCAGACCCACTCTTGGCACAACCTCGCGCTCGCCAACCATAGAAGGGATCCCAGTGACCCCATAGGTGTCGTTTCCACCGACAATTTCTATGGTAAGAAGAAGCTTCTGTCACTCTTGTCCTCCAATGCATAGTCCTATCAACATACAACTAACCCTATGGTGTGATCCACATGCACGCTCATATGATGGACACCAAAGGACAACAACATAACCACAAGCAAATTAAACCAATCATAGCAATTCACCAATTACCCCAAAAAGGACAACAAAAATCTACTCAAACATCATAAGATGGCAACACATCATTGGATAATAATATGAAGCATAGAGCATCATGTTCAAGTAGGGGGTACAACAAGTTGCGGGAGAGTGGACCGGTGAATATAGATGAGGTAAGGTGATGGATGTGTTGATGAAGATGACAGAGTTGTTGGTGTAGATTGCCGTCACACGATGATTGCCCCGACAGCATTCTGGCGCCACTATGAGAGAGGGGGGAGAGCCCCCTCCTCCTTCTTCCTTGGCCTCCCCCTAGATGGGAGGAGGGTTTACTGTTTGGTCCATGGTCTCCATGGCTCCCGGAGAGCAGGAGCCCCTTCGAGATTAGATCTCTCTCTATTCTCTTCTATTTTGTGTTCCTGTTTCCTGGCCCTTAATTGTTTCTTAAATTCCCGAAGATTCGTAACTCTGATTGGGCTGAAACTTTAACATGATTTTTATCTGGATATTAGCTTTCTTACGGCCGAAGAAGGGCACCAACCGCCTTACAGGGGCCCCACAAGCCTGCCTGGCATGCCCAGGGTAGGGGGCAAGCCGTCTGAGCTTGTGGCCCCCTCAAGCATCGTCTCGCGTTGATTCTTTTTCCCAAAAATCAAATATATTCCAAAATAAATCTCTGCAAATATTATCGTGTTTGGACTTCTTTTGATATGGATATTCTGCGAAACAAAAAACATGCAACAAACATGAACTGACACTGGGCACTAGATCAATATGTTAGTCCCAAAATAATATAAAATGTTGCAAAAAGTATATGAAAGTTGTAGAATATTGGCATGAAACAATAAAATATTATAGATACGACGGAGAGGTATCAATACGTTGGAGACGTATCAATCCACGGTCATGGACAAAAGTTCGGGAGTAAGCCACTAACTTTTCGTTCACTTACTAGAGTATAGTTAAGGAGGACATGGTGTCAATGTTGAGTAAAGTATTTCAAGTCATCATTTAATAAAAAAATTGGCCACTTTAGATTACGTTAACTTTAATGTAAGGCCACCTATGTAAAGGAGAAAGAGGATATGGTGCAGAGTCTTGACCACTTGAATCAGTCAACTTAAATTTACTAATGGTCAAGTTGAGGAAAGAATTGCATGATAGTATTTTGGTCGGTACAATCGTACCACTATTTCAGTAAGTGGATTTGTGGAAGGCATAGTGTTGTTCGGATTGCACGCAAGACACCGTTTCGGTGAGTCAGGTGCATTTACTTTCTAGTCTAAAGGTAAGTATATTCGTACCCTTGCTTGGATAGTATTATTGCTGTATTGCATAAACTTTGTTATTGCGATGTTACTTGTTTGCTTGATTGCTATATAATCATCTATCTTACAAGTACGTTCACAGTACTTACATGGCCTTGCACGTGGCCAGATTCAGGAGAAGATGGATAAGCTAGATGGTCGCCCCCGCCAGTCATGTGAGTTGTGAAGCCCAACCAAGCCGTCAACCTAGTCTTCGACTGTCATTTATTTCTTCCGCTGCCAAATAACTATACTATGGAGTTATACAGGATAGACCCCATTGTAATTGGGCTATGTACCCTGTATTATCAATAAAGCTATGTTTGGAACTATGTACCATGATACTGGCGCATGCGGGGAAGTTATCCTGGGCACGTGCAGGCAACCCATCTGCGCCAGACAGGGGTGCCACACATGCGTCTCTGGTCCAGGATTAAAACATGGTAATTATAGTGCAATGAATGCCGCTTATCGACACACCATGTTACATTATATAATCTAAAACATAGGTGTCGATGTCAAAAACGGGCGATCTCGGGTAGGGGGTCCTGAACTATGCATCTGAGGATCGAAGGTAACAAGCGACATAGGGAACACGATGTTTTTACCCAGGTTCGGGCCCTCTTGATGGAGGTAAAACCCTACGTCCTGCTTGATTGTACTTGATGAGTATAGGGGTTACAAGAGTTGATCTACGTCGAGATCGTAATGGCTAAACCCTAGATGTCTAGCCTGTATGAATTCTGATAGCCTCTATGGACTAAACCCTTCGGTTTATATGCACACCGGAGGGGCCTATGATTGTACAGAGTCGTTTCACAGAGGAAGGAAATTACATATCCAGACACCAATCTTGCCATCCACGCATAGGGGGGTCCTATCCGGACACGGGGGAAAGTCTTTCGCTTTATATCTCCATGGCCCATTAGTCCGGCCCATACCAAATAGCCAGGACATCCGAGGACCCCTGAATCCAGGACTCCCTCAGTAGCCCCTGAACATGTCTTCACTAACGATATGTTTGGCATACAGATTGTCTTCGGCATTGCAAGGCAGGTTCCTCCTCCTGAATACTTCAAAGCAATCTTCTGAACAAAAGAACCGTGTTCGGCTCTGTATAATTGTTACAACCCTTAGCCATGAAGGCAAGATATCAATCAAAACAGTGTCCTTCCACTGACAACTTTTTTCAGCGAAACGTCACGTCTGGCCTCTTAACATTTCAAACCGTTTTTACACCTCCCGCTTCGCGTTTCAAGGCACAACCTATATTGCCACGTCTTGTCAAAACAGAGATTGTGTCCGCCCATTACGAGATCCTCATCAATATGGTTTTTGGGTAATCCAACCATACCATTCACACGACCCCTCGGGAACATGCGAGTTTTAAGGCTTGTGGGGGCGTTTGATATTCACTGCCTATATAAGAGGATAAAGATCCCTCTTTTCCCCATGCCTTCTTCCTTCTCCTGCTTTCTCATCCTCAAGCTCCAGCGCCCAATCTTCAATCTTTCCCACGGCCACCAGTCTCCCTAGACATGTCAAGATCTGGCTCAAAGGGCAAGTGGGAGGCCTCCTCCGTCACCGGGAAGGACGCCAAGGATCTCCAGGAGGCGGGATACCTGTCTGCGGACATTGCGCGCAGGCTCCCTTCCAAGGATCAAGTCATCCCCACTCCAGAGCCTGGCGAAAGGGTTGTATTCATCCCCCACTTCCTCTATGGGCTAGGGTTTCCCCTCCACCCCTTCGTTTGGGGCCTCATGTTCTACTATGTGCTAGATTTCCATGATCTAGCCCCGAATTCTTTCCTCCACATCTCGGCATTCATTGTCATGTGCGAGGTGCTGCTCCGTATCCCCCCACACTTCGGCCTATGGCTCAAGGTCTTCAATCTGAAGCCGAAGGTGGTCGACAGGCAGCATGCGGACTGCGGCGGCGCCATTGTGAGAAAGCTCCCCAACACTGTTTGGCCAATGGGGGCCTTCATGGAGACTGTCAAGGTGTGGCAGCAGGAGTGGTTCTACATCACCGAACCCCGCGACGCCAAGTGGGCGGCCACTCCTGAATTCAGATCCGAACCACCTATGTAACTCACCTCATGGACCACTAAGTGTCTGGACTGGGGATCCATAGCAGAAGTGTTGATGCTGCAAAAACACATCACAAACATGATAGGCAAGAACAACAGTCTCACTAACGTGATTTAGGTGATGCTCTTTCGCCAGATTCTTCCCTACCAACTCCGGCCCTCTCACATGTGGGAGTTCAATCCGGAGGATCCATGGACCCTAAAGCACTTCTTCGGCACAATGCACGAAGACATCTAGAAGCTGATATTCAAGGCCCAAAAAGCGTGGCCGATGATGACCGAAGACATAGGTCTTGACAGCGAGAATCTAGCCACATCGGTAAGTATGATTTTCCCGAATATATATTCGATTAATAAGTTCCTTAGATATAATGAGTTTTCTGTCCCTCATACAAGGCTGGATAGCAAAGGCAGAGCGGATTAAGTGTCCGGCTCCGCTGTCTGAAGACTCGGCTACACCCGAGCTGACAAAGATGCTAGTCCCGGCGATAACCCACAAGTATAGGGGATCGCAACAGTTTTCGAGGGTAGAGTATTCAACCCAAATTTATAGATTCGACACAAGGGGAGCCAAAGAATATTTGAAGGTATTAGCAGTTGAGTTGTCAATTCAACCACACCTGGAGATTAATTATTTGCAGCAAGTAATCAGTAGAAAAGTAATATGATAGTTTTGATAGTGGTGACAGCAGCAATAGTAATGGTAACAGTGATAGTAGTAATTTTGTAACAAGTGTAATAGTGATGATAGCAGTAGTAACTTAGCAAGAACAATATAAGATAAATTCGTAGGCATTGGATCAGTGACTTGTTGGATGATATTCATCATGAGACAGTTATAACCTAGGGCGATACGGCACTAGCTCCAGTTCGTCAATATAATGTAGGCATGTATTCTGTAAATAGTCATGCGTGCTTATGGAAAGAACTTGCATGACATATTTTGTCCTAACCTCCTGTGGCAGCGGGGTACACATTGGAAACTAAGGGATATTAAGGCCTCCTTTTAATAGAGAGCCGGAACAAAGCATTAACATATAGTGAATACATGAACTCCTCAAACTACAGTCATCACCGGGAGTGGTCCCGACTATTGTCACTCCGGGGTTGCCGGATCATAACAAGTAGTAGGTGACTATAACTTGCAAGATCGGATCTAGAACATGGATATAATGGTGATAACATAAACAGTTCACATCTGAAATCATGGCACCCGGGCCCAAAGTGACAAGTATTAAGCATAGCAAAGTCATAGTAACATCAATCTAAGAACATAGTGGATACTAGGGATCAAGCCCTAACAAAACTAACTCGATTACATGATGAATCTCATCCAAATCCTCACCGACCAGTGAGCCTACGAAGGAATTAGTCACTCCCGGTGGGGAGCATCATGGAATTGGCGATGGAGAAGGGTTGGTGATGACGAAGCACGAAGATCCTCCTCTCCAAAGCCCCAAACAAACTCCAGATCTTGCCTCCCGATGAAGAATAGGAGGTGACGGCGGCTTCGTTTCGTGGATCGTGATAATTCTTTCTCCTTGTTTTTTTCTAGAAAATTAGGATTTTATAGCGTCGGTTTCAGGGTCTGCAGGGCCACCGGGTGGGGACAACCCACCTGGGCGCGCCAAGAGAGGGGTGCGCACCCTGGTGGGTTGTGCCCACCTAGGTGCCCCTATCCGGTGGATCTTGGCTCTAGAAATTCCTATTTATTGCATAAAAATTCCTCGCAAAGTTTCGTTCCATTTCGAGAACTTTTATTTCTGCACAAAAAACAACACCATGGTAGTTCTGCTGAAAACAACATTTGTCCGGGGTTAGTTTCATTCAAATCATGCAAATTAGAGTCCAAAACAAAAGGAAAAGCATTAGGAAAAGTAGATACATTGGAGACCTATCAACTCCCCCAAGCTTAAACCATTGCTTGTCCTCAAGCAATTCAGTTGATAAACTGAAAGTGAAAAAGAAAAACTTTTACGAACTCTTTTGCTCTTGTTTGCATAAATAAGCTTAAACAGCACCCAGGTTTTAGCCAACATTATAACTAACCATGCCGACAATAACTCTTAAAGATTATATTAACTCATATCAATGACATCATCAGCTAGCGAGCAATAATAATGTTGGAAATATGCCCTAGAGGCAATAATAAAAGCATTATTATTATATTTCCTTGTTCATGATAATTGTCTTTATTCATGCTATAATTGTGTTATCCGGAAATTGTAATACATGTGTGAATAATAGACACCAACATGTCCCTAGTAAGCCTCTAGTTGACTAGCTCGTTGATCAACAGATAGTCATGGTTTCCTGACTATGGACATTGGATGTCATTGATAACGAGATCACATCATTAGGAGAATGATGTGATGGACAAGACCCAATCCTAAACATAGCATAAGATCGTATAGTTCGTTTGCTAGAGTTTTTCCAATGTCAAGTATCTTTTCCTTAGACCATGAGATCGTGTAACTCCCGAATACCGTAGGAGTGCTTTGGGTGTACCAAACGTCACAACATAACTGGGTGACTATAAAGGTATACTACGGGTATCTCCAAAAGTGTCTGTTGGGTTGACACGGATCAAGACTGGGATTTGTCACTCCGTATGACGGAGGGTATCACTGGGCCCACTCGGTAATGCATCATCATAATGAGCTCAAAGTGACCAAGTGTCTGGTCATGGGATCATGCATTATGGTACGAGTAAAGTGACTTGCCGGTAACGAGATTGAATGAGGTATTGGGATACCGACGACCGAATCTCGGGCAAGTAGCATACCGATTGACAAAGGGAATTGTATACGGGGTTGCTTGAATCCTCGACATCGTGGTTCATCCGATGAGATCATCAAGGAGCATGTGGGAGCCAACATGGGTATCCAGATCCCGCTGTTGGTTATTGACCAGAGAGCGATCTCGGTCATGTCTACATGTCTCCCGAACCCGTAGGGTCTACACACTTAAGGTTCAGTGATGCTAGGGTTGTAGGGATATGTATATGCAGTAACCCGAATGTTGTTCGGAGTCCCGAATGAGATCCCGGACGTCACGAGGAGTTCCGGAATGGTCCGGGGGTAAAGAATTATATATAGGAAGTGCTATTTCGGCCGTCGGGACAAGTTTCGGGGTCACCGGTATTGTACCGGGACCACCGGAAGGGTCCCGGGGGTCCACCGGGTGGGGCCACCTGCCCCGGGGGGCCACATGGGCTGTAGGGGTGTGCGCCTTGGCCTATATGGGCCAAGGGCACCAGCCCCAAGAGGCCCATGCGCCAAGAGATCAAGAAAGGAAGAGTCCTAAAAGGGGAAGGCACCTCCTAGGTGCCTTGGGGAGGAGGGATTCCTCCCTTGGCCGCCGCCCCCTAGGAGATTGCATCTCCTAGGGCCGGCGCCCCCCCTAGGCTCCCTATATATAGTGGGGGAAGGAGGGCCTCTCAGACCATGCCTTTGGTGCCTCCCTCTCCCTCTCCAACACATCCTCCTCCTCCATAGAGCTTGGCGAAGCCCTGCCGGAGTACTGCAGCTCCATCACCACCACGCCGTCGTGCTGCTGCTGGAGCCATCTTCCTCAACCTCTTCTCCCCCTTGCTGGATCAAGAAGGAGGAGACGTTACGCTGACCGTACGTGTGTTGAACGCGGATGTGCCATCCGTTCGGCGCTAGGATCTCCGGTGATTTGGATCACGTCGAGTACGCCTTCCTCATCCCCGTTCTTTGAACGCTTCCGCGCGTGATCTACAAAGGTATGTAGATGCAATCCGATCACTTGTTGCTAGATGAACTCCTAGATGGATCTTGGTGAAACCATAGGAAATTTTTTGTTTTCTGCAACGTTCCCCATCAGTGGCATCATGAGCTAGGTCTATGCGTAGTTCTCTTGCATGAGTAGAACACAATTTATTGTGGGCATTGATGTTGTCAACTTTCTTGCCGCTACTAGTCTTATCTTGCTTCAACGGTATTGTGGGATGAAGCGGCCCGGACCAACCTTACACGTACGCTTACGTGAGACCGGTTCCACTGACTGACGGGTGGCTGTCTCTCCCACTTTAGTTGGAGCGGATTCGATGAAAAGGGTCCTTATGAAGGGTAAATAGAAGTTGACAGATCACATTGTGGCTTTAACGTAGGTAAGAAAACGTTCTTGCTAGAACCCTATTTCGGCCACGTAAAACTTGCAACAACAATTAGAGGACGTCTGACTTGTTTTTGCAGCAATTGCTTTGTGATGTGATATGGCCAAAGTTGTGATGAATGATGAATGATATATATGTGATGTATGAGATGTTCATGCTATTGTAATAGGAATCACGACTTGCATGTCGATGAGTATGACAACCGCCAGGAGCCATAGGAGTTGTCTTTATTTTTTGTATGACCTGCGTGTCATTGAGAAACGCCATGTAAATTACTTTAATTTATTGCTAAACCTGTTAGCCATAGTAGTAGAAGTAATAGTTGGCGAGCAACTTCATGGAGACACGATGATGGAGATCATGATGATGGAGATCATGGTGTCATACCGGTGACAAGATGATCATGGAGCCCCAAGATGGAGATCAAAGGAGCTATGTGATATTGGCCATATCATGTCACTATTATTATTTGATTGCATGTGATGTTTATCATGTTTTTGCATCTTGTTTGCTTAGAACGACGGTAGTAAATAAGATGATCCCTCATAATAATTTCAACAAAGTGTTCCCCCTAACTGTGCACCGTTGCGACAGTTCGTTGTTTCGAAGCACCACGTGATGATCGGGTGTGATAGATTCCAACATTCACATACAACAGGTGTAAGACAGATTTACACGTGCAAACACTTAGGTTGACTTGACGAGCCTAGCATGTACAGACATGGCCTCGGAACACACAAGACCGAAAGGTCGAGCATGAGTCGTATAGAAGATACGATCAACATGAAGATGTTCACCGATGTTGACTAGTCCGTCTCACGTGACGATCGGACACGGCCTAGTTAACTCGGATCATGTTACACTTAAATTACAGGAGGGATGTCTATCTAAGTGGGACTTCATTGAATAATTTGATTAGATGAACTTAATTATCATGAACTTAGTCTAAAATCTTTACAATATGTCTTGTAGATCAAATGGCCAACGTAGTCCTCAACTTCAATGCGTTCCTAGAGAAAACCAAGCTGAAAGACGATGGCAGCAACTACACGGACTGGGTCCGGAACCTGAGGATCATCCTCATAGCTGCCAAGAACGATTATGTCCTACAAGCACCGCTGGGTGACGCACCTATTCTCCCTGCAGAACAAGACGTTATGAACGCTTGGCAGGCACGTACCGATGACTACTCCCTCTGTCACACCCTAGCTAGTCATGCATTAGAGTGTTGCATCATGTTTATTCTTTCATCAGAAACTTGAAATGGGGATGACAGAACCCCCAGTCCCCTCTGAAACCAGCTAGGGTTTACTAAAATAATTTTCAATGAACCTGAAATGCCCTTCTAAAATGTCCATCATTTTTGTCTTGGTTCAGAACCTCTGCCAAAAGTGGTGCACATTTTCCTAGGCCATCTTAGGGTTTTTGAATTAATTCATAAATATTTGAATTTGGGCATTTAAAATTATATAAACTATTTAAATGCTCAAATATCTCCAAACTAAAATGTTTCATGTTGGAAATAATCCAACTATGGGCCAGGAATAGTTTGGTGATTTTTGAACTAGCCTAGGTATTTTATTTAATTCAACAAAGTTGCAGAAGTATTAGAAAAACAGAAAACAGAAAAATATATAAAGGGAGAAGCTTACCTGGGCTCCTCCCTGTGCGGCCCAGCCAGCTGGCTGGCCCAGCCAGCAGCCGGCCCAGCCCACCTCCCTCCTCTGTCGTCTTCGTCCCGACAGAGGGAGGGGAGTGTGGCCGGCGCGCGCGCGCGCCACCGCGCCACGCCACCTGCTCGCCTGCTTGCCTGCCCTCCCCTCCTCGCTCGACGCCCTGGACGACGCCACGCCTCTCCCCCTGCTCTCTCTCACTCTCCCCCGGCTCTCCTCTCCTCTCCCTCGCTCTCTCTCTCTCACGGCCGAACACCACCGTCGCCGCCGTTCGCCATAGCCATCGTCTCCGGCCACCCCTCGCTCCCCCGACTAGCTCAGAAGCTCCGCCTCGACTCCCTCCTCCTCCCCACCGCTCCACGGGTCCCCGGAAGCCCTGCATCGCCGCCACGTCGCCGTTCCCCTCTTCGGGCTCCGACCGTCGTCGCCGTCGAATTCACCGTCACCAGCGCGTCCCCGAGCCCGCTAACCATCCCTGCAGCTCCGCGGTGAGCCCCCGGATCGTTTCCCCCTTCTTCCCTGGTCTCTTTCGACTTCTAGGCCCTAGCCCCACCTCGGCCGAGAGCTCCACGCCGCCGGCGATGTCGCCGTCGTGGCCACGGTCGCCGTAGCGCCCAACCGAGCACACCATCGTGCTCCCCACCTCACCAGGAGCACGCAGCACGCACCAACGCCTCCCCAAACCCCCTGCAACACTGATCCCGACCGCACCCGAACTCCGGCCGCCGCAGCCGAGCTCGCCGCCGTCAACTCCGGCCACCCCGAGCCCAACCACCACCACCAATAGTCGCGGCTCAACCTCAGCAACACGTAGATGCCTTCCGCCGTCCATTTGGTTGCTGGAATGGCAAAAAGCACTTTCGCCGCCGTCTCGGGCCTCGCCGGCGTCATGTCGCCGGTGGGGTTTGACTTGTCCGACCTGGGGTTTGACCCCCCAGGGTCACTGACGCGTGGGCCCTGTCGGCCAGGTGGTTAGGTTAGCGCTAACTACTGTTAGTCAACCCCCCCTGACACTGACAGTGGGCCCCAGCGCCACTAACCCCTAATTAGGATTAATTTAATCCTGTTTAACCCCCCTGTCACTGACGTGTGGGCCCCACACGTCAGGTTTGACCTCAGCCAGCCACAGTTGACCTGCTGACGTCACACTGACGTCAGGCTGATGCAGTAATTGATTTTCTGGATTTAAATTAAATCAGGAAATTCCAGAATATTATTTAAACTTCAAAAATTCATAACTTTTATTCTGTAACTCCAAATTGGACAAATTATATATGAAAAATGATCAGAAAAATCCAATCTATCCATCTGTACTATTTTCATGCATGATCAAACAAGTTAAATTGATGTTTTAAGCAGAACAAGGAAAGGCACTTTAAAAGGCCATATTTGAATTTGAAATTTGAATATTTGATTCAAATTTGTTCAAACACCCCTGGTTTTAGTTGCATTAGCCCAATACACTCATTTTGCCATGTCTCATGCATGCATCATATTGTTGCATACTGTTTGGTAATGCTTGTGTATCGGTGCTCTCTGCGGCAGGTTCTGTCCCCGAAGAGTACCCTGATTACCCTAGCGAAGAACCGTATCAGTGCATCGAACCATCAGGCAAGCAACCAACCATTTGATCATATCGATACAATCCCTTGTTCTCGCTCCTGCTCTCTTTTACTGCATTAAGACAACGCGATTCAAACTGCTGTGTGCTACGGTAGTTGAATCCATTTCCTCTGCATGACCTGTCATTGCCACAGTAACTAGATGAAACTCACTAGCATGTGTAGGAGTTGATTGAGCCATATGTATGTGTTGTTCCTACCTTGCTATGCCTACGACGCTTAGAGTCGTGTCAGGTCTGGTTCATCTGGGTGATGGGCTGGAGTGAAATGATCATGTCGGTAATAAGAGTGGTGTGGTGAACACGATTTGGTAAAGGTGTCGATGAGAGGCCATGTAGGAGTACATGGTGGGTTGTTTCATTGAAGCCGACCTTAAGCACTGAGATCTGTATGCGTGATTTAAGATACAGCTACTACCATGCATTGGGCCCTGAAATATGACCCCGCTCGACTTCTTATTCACCCTAGCTCTCTGTCCAGGAGTTGCAAGTAGTTTCTGGTGTTTGTAGCCTACTGGAGGCCGTGGACAGCGCTGACCGTAGGGGTGGGCTGTGATGCGGTAGGTACGTGGCCGGGTGTACCGAATACCCGTTAGGTATCTCGGGAACCCTGTTCACATCGTTCGGGGCCGTATGGGAAACCTCGGCCGGACTCCCTGCGGATGGAACCTGAATAGGCGATAAACCTGGACTAGAGGCTTAAGTGTTTAGGTAGGTCATGGTCTACACCCACGTCGGTTTTCGCTTGAAGTCTGCCGAGCACATGTCGTGTGCAGACGCTAAGTGGTGGAAACATGTATGAAGAAGTACACCCCTGCAGGGTTATCATAATCTATTCGAATAGCCGCGTCCGCGGTAAAGGACTACTTGGTTGCCTATACAGTTCATAGACAAGTAAATGGAAACTGTTAAAAGCCTCAAGATAAGTGTGAGTGCCGAGGATGGCTCTTCCGTAGGAAGACGGAGGTGGATCCTCGGTAGTGTATTGAATTGGTGAGTAGTGGACTCGTGTGCGCAAAACTATTTCAAGTTGGAGTATCGTAGGATAGCCTAGCCAAGAGTCAAAGCTGGCTTGCTGCAATAACTCCACCAACCCTTCTTGATACTATGCATGTATGTAGGATCTGATGTAAGTCTTGCTGAGTACCTTTGTACTCATGTTGCTATAATCTACATTTTTACAGAAGACGCTGCAACCCCTTCTGATGGGTTCTATGTAGACGTTGACATCAACGAATAGGCTAAAGACCCAGGTGGTGACCCTGAGCTTGTGAAGGACCACGTAGTATAGCTAGGCTTTCCAAGCCTCTTTTATTTTACTAGTTGTCTGTACCCAGACAAGTTATTCCGCTGCTGGTTTGTATGACTGTATGACTTGTATGTGGGGTCGTGAGACCCGTACCTTTGTGTATGTTATGTATGGCTCACTGAGCCTTAAATAAAGTACTTGTGTCATAGAGTCATGTTGTGATGCTTCGTTGTATTTGCACATATCAAGCATATTGTGTGTATGGTTGAAATGCTTGGTATGTGTGGGATCTGACTATCTAGTTGTTTATCTTTAGTAGCCTCTCTTACCGGGAAATGTCTCCTAGTGTTACCGCTGAGCCTTGGTAGCTTGCTACTGCTCTGGAACACTTAGGCTGGCCGGCATGTGTCCTTCTTCGTTCCTGTGTCTGTCCCTTCTGGGAAATGTCACGCTTTGAGTACCGGAGTCCTGTTAGCCCGCTACAGCCCGGTTTACCGGAGTCCTGCTAGCCCAGTGCTACAGCCCGGACCCACTTGCTGATGACCGACACGTTCGAAGCTGGGTCATGGATGCCTGTCCCTGTAAGTCTGAGCCACTTTGGGTTTACGACTAGTCATGTCAGCCCGGGCTCTTTATCATATGGATGCTAGCGACACTATCATATACGTGAGCCAAAAGGCGCAAACGGTCCCGGGAAAAGGTAAGACGACACCCGTGGGGATACCGTGCGTGAGGCCGCAAAGTGATATGAGGTGTTACCAGCTAGATCGATGTGACATCGAGTCGGGGTCCTGACAACGTTGGCATCAGAGCCGGACTGCCTGTAGGTTCTCCAAGCCAAACTGGTCGATGTTGAGTCTAGAAATTCTTTAGTTATATGTAGGGGAATTGTTTGTGGGATGGAACGTAAGGCTCTTTTTACTCCTTATACCTTATGATATTCTGATCTGAGTCAGTCCATTCTTCCACCGGGGGTTAAGGAATTAGGATCTATTCCTCTATCAGGATCACGTGTTACTAATCAGTAGTACCTTATAAGTTTGATGGTTACAAGCCTAGTTCAGTTCTACTACCACATTATGTAGTCAGAATGATCCAGAACTTTGATATGATGATGTTGAGTGTGTATGAAATCCTTTGTCAAATGTCTCAATATCCTTTTTGAGCATTTACAGCTGTTATGCTGCCGAAATTTTGCTAGAAATTCTAATGCCTTTGCATTATGATTGTGCTTTCAGATGGCCACTCGCGACCTCAATCAAGTGGTTCGCCTGACTTGATGCCTAGATGTACCCGGCCATACTGCTAAGTTGGTCAGGGTAATGACTGAGGCTGGATACCGCTGGTATCCCGAGTACACGGTCGAAGAGCAATTCCGAGACTTTAATCAAAGCCAGTATCTCTGCACTGTCAGGATATTTCCATCTTATCCTGGATCCACCGAGCCTCTTCATTGCTCCTATGGACTCGGAGTTACTATTGAGATGGCTGTGCAGGACGCCGCCTACTCTATGATGACCATTATGCGAGTCAGATCCGGTATATTTCGGGACTCTGATTTCCGGTATATGCCAGGATCACTTCCGGGAGCACAAGGGTATCTCCAGGCTATCTATGCTGACTCCACTCAGGAGGATTCACGGACTCGCACCACTGCTGAGATGCTCGAGGATAAGGACCGTGAAAATCGGGCCTTAAGGCTAGAGCTCTTCAACACCCGTGCTGACCACCGGGCCACTTTGACTCGGTTCGCACCGGCGGTGCAAGCTGGATATTCAGATATGCGCGATCTCTATCCTGTGAGATCTGCTCTGCCAGACGTGATGGTTTGGCGTGATGTAGGAGGCATCACCCCACCTCGCGGTCCCCGCAGGCCACCGTTTGTTGGTCCAAGGCCTCATCCCAGCCCCTATGGTCCACAAGCTCCGCGAGACCGTCTGTTTCCAGATGATCATGTTGAGCTTCCAGGCTATGGAGGTGACTTCTACGAGGACTACTACGGATCGGTCTGAGTTAGTGGTAGTATCACTAGTTCGCACTAGCTGTGTAGTCTATCGTCCCGCGTGACTCGTGGGATATGACCTAGTTTGTACTCCTTCCGGAGGTGTAGAAAAATAATGTATAGGAGCTTGGAATGCCTCCGATGAGATGTAATCCTCTTTTCACCGTAATAGTACTTTGTTTGGTCTTGTACTAAACCCTGTATGGTGTGTATGACGATGGAATAAAGAAGCAGTTTCTGTATCTACCATGTCATACGGATGATCATCTTGCATTCCGAGTTATTTCTTACATTATAAATCCTATGTCGGAATTTTACCATCCTGACTAAAACATTGTCTTGATTTCCTAGGATGGTCAACACGCGCGCTAACCCTGCTTCTCAAGAGCAGGCCGAAGGCAGTGAAGCCAGGGATGCAAATCTGCCTCATCCTCCTTCACTAGCCGAGGTCATGATGGAAGCTGAGAGAAACAAGCGGGAGACAAACCGTTTGTTGGAGCGTATTGAACAGAATACAGCACACCATCAGAGGGCTAACGTGGTGTCACTCAGTGATTTTATCAAATTGCATCCACCCACGTTCCACCACTCCGTCGAGCCTCTCGACGCTGATGACTGGCTTCGCAGTATCTCTCATAAACTGCGTTCCGCGCTGGTAGCGGAGGTTGACAAGGTCACCTTTGCTGCATATCATCTTGAAGGCCCCGCCAGTCTATGGTGGGAGAATTATGGAGCTATGCGCCCAGCGGGCCATGTCACTACTTGGGCTGAATTCAGCGAGGCTTTCCGTGAACATCACATTCCGGAGGGTCTCATGGACCGTAAACGTGAAGAATTTTGCAGTTTCACCCAAGGCCGACTTTCTGTGGATGCTTACAGCAGGGAGTTTGGTAATCTCGCACGATATGCAACCGAGGAAGTGTCTACCGATGCCAAGAAGCAAGCAAGGTTCCGTAAGGGCCTTAGTCCTGAGCTTCGCCGCGACCTCCGTCTGCATGAGTGCACATCTTTTTCGAAACTTGTCAACAAAGCCATTAGTGCTGAAACTGGTCAGACTGACTATGACGCAACACGCAAGCATGGCCGTGACATGGGTTCCTCATCCGGTGCTGGTCCTCAGAAGCGCCGCGTGTGGGTGCCCAACACCGCCCTGCCACCCAGGTTTACACCGAGGCCATCCTTCCAGGCGCCTCGCCCCGTTCAACAGTCTGCTCCAGCCAAGCCCTATGGGGGTCCAACTAACAATGCTCCTCCACGTACCAGTTCCGTGACTTGTTTCAAGTGTGGGGAATCTGGTCACTATATGCGTGAGTGTCCCCAGACCAACCCCAATCAATCTGCTAAAGCTGTTGGCCGTGGCAAGCCGACAAGAAAAATATTCCACGCCAAGCCGGTCACCGCTTCACGTGGCCATGTCAACTGTATCTCTGCCGAAGAAGCTCAAGAGGATCCCAACGTCGTTCTCGGTACGCTTCTTGTTAACTGCCACCCGGCATCTGTTCTTTTCGATACAGGAGCCTCTCATTCTTTTATATCCGAAAGTTATGCTCGTTTGCATAACGTTGCATTCTGTGACATGCCATCCACTATGGAAATCTCTACCCCTGGTTCTAGATGGCAGACCTCTAGGGTAAGCTATGGAAATGAGATCCAAGTCGACAGACTTGTCTTCCTCGCGTCTTTGATAGCCCTTAAATCTTCAGATATTAATATCATTCTGGGTATGGACTGGATGTCGGCTCATCATGCCCAAATCGATTGCTTCTCTAGGACTGTTCAACTCACCCATCCTTCGGGAGAAATAGTCAATGTCTTGACCCGAATAGCCAAGCGACAATTATATTCTCTTAACGCCAGCCCTTTGCCAGACCTTGAGGACGTTCCGGTAGTCCGTGACTTCCCGGATGTCTTTCCAGAGGAATTGCCAGGTGTTCCACCTGACAGGGATGTTGAGTTTGTAATAGACCTCATTCCAGGAACCGTTCCGATTGCTAGAAGACCTTATAAGATGGCACCCCTAGAACAAGCCGAGCTTAAGAAACAACTCGATGAGTCCTTGAAAAAGGGTTTCATCCGACCTAGCTCATCTCCGTGGGCTTGCCCCGTCCTATTCGTCAAGAAGAAGGATGGTACGGACCGGATGGTTGTAGATTACCGACCTGTCAACTTGGTCACAATCAAGAACAAATATCCGCTTCCCAGGATCAACGACCTGTACGATCAGCTCGCTGGATCCTCAGTCTTCTCCAAAATGGATTTGAGGTTGGGCTACCATCAAATCAAAATCAGAAACGGGGACATTCCTAAAACGGCCTTTGTTACTCGTTATGGCCAATACGAGTACACCGTCATGTCCTTCGGATTAACCAACGCTCCAGCCACCTTTTCTCGGTTAATGAACTCAATCTTCATGGAGTATTTGGATAAATTCGTCGTGGTTTACCTCGATGATATACTCATCTACTCCAAGAACGAGGAAGAACATGCCGAACATCTAAGGCTAGTGTTGCAAAAACTTCGAGAGCATCGCCTTTATGCCAAATTTTCTAAATGTGAATTCTGGTTGTCAGAAGTGACCTATCTGGGTCATGTAATATCTGGTAAAGGTATTGGTGTTAACCCTGAGCGAGTTCAAGCCGTCCTTAACTGGACTCCACCTGAATCAGTCAAGCAAGTTCGGAGTTTTCTAGGCTTAGCGAGCTATTGTCGTCGCTTTGTCGAGAACTTCTCCAAGGTTGCTAAACCTCTAACCGAACTCCTCAAGAAAGATAAAAAGTTCGAATGGACTCCACAATGTGAGCACAGCTTTCAGGAACTGAAAAGACGCCTGACTTCTGCTCCCGTACTGGTACCGCTAGACTTCTCTAAGGACTTTGTTATCTACTGCGACGCCTCGCGACAAGGACTAGGTTGCATTCTCATGCAAGATCGACACGTAATTGCCTACGCTTCACGGCAATTGCACCCACATGAGGAGAATTATCCTACTCATGATCTAGAGCTTGCAGCCGTAGTCTGTGCACTTAAGACCTGGCGACATTACCTCCTCGGTAATCGTTGCGAAATATTCACTGATCACCAAAGTCTGAAGTACATCTTCACCCAACCGGATTTGAATCTCAGGCAGAGACGTTGGGTTGAATTGATCACAGACTTTGACTTAGGAATAACCTACACCCCAGGGAAAGCCAACGTCATGGCTGATGCGCTAAGTCGTAAATCTTATTGTAACAATCTGATGTTACAACAAAGTCAACCGCTTCTCCATGAGGAATTTCGGAAGCTTAACCTTCACATTGTTCCTCAAGGATTTCTCTCCACCTTGGTGGCGAAACCTACTCTTACGGATCAAATCATTGCTGCCCAGAAGCGAGATAAGGGAATAGCTAAGATCAAGGAGAACATTGCTAGCGGAGGTGCTAGTTGTTTCTCCACAAATGATCATGGTGTTGTGTACTTTGAGAACCGTCTAGTGGTTCCCAAGAACCAGCATCTACGGCAGTTGATCCTTAAGGAGGCTCATGAATCTCCTCTCACTATTCATCCCGGTAGTACTAAGATGTATCAGGACCTACGCCAGAGGTTCTGGTGGACTAGGATGAAGAGAGAAATTGCTCAGTATATTGCTAACTGCGACGTCTTTCGTCGTGTAAAAGCAGAGCATCAACGGCCTGCTGGCACCCTTCAACCCCTAGCTATTCCTGAATGGAAATGGGATAAAATTGGTATGGATTTCATTACCGGTTTTCCCAGGACCAAGAGAGGGAATAATGCTATCTTTGTCGTTGTCGATCGTCTTTCCAAAGTAGCCCATTTCTTACCTGTTCGTGAGAGTATAACCGCCAGTCAATTGGCAGACTTATACATCTCCCGAATAGTGTCCCTCCATGGTGTTCCTTTGGAAATTAACTCGGATCGAGGAAGTCTTTTCACCTCTCGATTTTGGGAAAGTTTCCAGAATGCTATGGGAACCCGTCTCTCCTTTAGCACCGCCTTCCACCCTCAGTCGAGCGGTCAAGTGGAACGCGTCAACCAAATTCTAGAAGACATGCTTCGAGCCTCTGTTATCTCATTCGGAATGGACTGGGAGAAGTGCCTTCCGTTCGCCGAATTCTCTTACAACAACAGCTATCAATCTAGCTTGGGTAAAGCCCCTTTTGAAGTTCTCTATGGACGACGGTGTCGAACACCCCTTAACTGGTCAGAGACCGGGGAAAGACAATTCTTTGGCCCGGATATGATCCAGGAAGCAGAAGAACAAGTTCGCATCGTTCGTGAAAAGTTGAAAACAGCCCAATCTCGTCAAAAGAGTCAATATGACCGAAAACATAAGGCTATGACTTTCGAGGTTGACGAAAAGGCTTATCTTCGGGTCACCCCTCTGAAGGGAACCCATCGTTTCGGTATCAAAGGCAAATTGGCTCCTCGTTACATTGGACCTTTTCGCATTCTCGCCAAACGAGGAGAAGTTGCCTACCAGTTGGAACTACCTCCGCACCTCTCCAGAGTTCACGACGTCTTCCACGTTTCTCAACTCAGGCGTTGCTTCTCGGATCCTATCCGTGAAGTGGACCACGAAACGCTTGATCTCCAGGATAATCTTACATATCGAGAGTACCCCATTTGTATCCTCGATCAGGCCGAGCGTACCACTCGACGCCAGAACATCAAGTTTCTCAAGGTTCAATGGTCGCACCATTCTGAGGATGAAGCAACTTGGGAAAGGGAGGACCGTCTTCGACTCGAGTACCCCGCCTTCTTCCCGGAGGAACCCAAATCTCGGGACGAGATTCTTTTGAGTGGGGGTGAGTTGTCACACCCTAGCTAGTCATGCATTAGAGTGTTGCATCATGTTTATTCTTTCATCAGAAACTTGAAATGGGGATGACAGAACCCCCAGTCCCCTCTGAAACCAGCTAGGGTTTACTAAAATAATTTTCAATGAACCTGAAATGCCCTTCTAAAATGTCCATCATTTTTGTCTTGGTTCAGAACCTCTGCCAAAAGTGGTGCACATTTTCCTAGGCCATCTTAGGGTTTTTGAATTAATTCATAAATATTTGAATTTGGGCATTTAAAATTATATAAAATATTTAAATGCTCAAATATCTCCAAACTAAAATGTTTCATGTTGGAAATAATCCAACTATGGGCCAGGAATAGTTTGGTGATTTTTGAACTAGCCTAGGTATTTTATTTAATTCAACAAAGTTGCAGAAGTATTAGAAAAACAGAAAACAGAAAAATATATAAAGGGAGAAGCTTACCTGGGCTCCTCCCTGTGCGGCCCAGCCAGCTGGCTGGCCCAGCCAGCAGCCGGCCCAGCCCCCCTCCCTCCTCTGTCGTCTTCGTCCCGACAGAGGGAGGGGAGTGTGGCCGGCGCGCGCGCGCGCCACCGCGCCACGCCACCTGCTCGCCTGCTTGCCTGCCCTCCCCTCCTCGCTCGACGCCCTGGACGACGCCACGCCTCTCCCCCTGCTCTCTCTCACTCTCCCCCGGCTCTCCTCTCCTCTCCCTCGCTCTCTCTCTCTCACGGCCGAACACCACCGTCGCCGCCGTTCGCCATAGCCATCGTCTCCGGCCACCCCTCGCTCCCCCGACTAGCTCAGAAGCTCCGCCTCGACTCCCTCTTCCTCCCCACCGCTCCACGGGTCCCCGGAAGCCCTGCATCGCCGCCACGTTGCCGTTCCCCTCTTCGGGCTCCGACCGTCGTCGCCGTCGAATTCACCGTCACCAGCGCGTCCCCGAGCCCGCTAACCATCCCTGCAGCTCCGCGGTGAGCCCCCGGATCGTTTCCCCCTTCTTCCCTGGTCTCTTTCGACTTCTAGGCCCTAGCCCCACCTCGGCCGAGAGCTCCACGCCGCCGGCGATGTCGCCGTCGTGGCCACGGTCGCCGTAGCGCCCAACCGAGCACACCATTGTGCTCCCCACCTCACCAGGAGCACGCAGCACGCACCAACGCCTCCCCAAACCCCCTGCAACACTGATCCCGACCGCACCCGAACTCCGGCCGCCGCAGCCGAGCTCGCCGCCGTCAACTCCGGCCACCCCGAGCCCAACCACCACCACCAATAGTCGCGGCTCAACCTCAGCAACACGTAGATGCCTTCCGCCGTCCATTTGGTTGCCGGAATGGCAAAAAGCACTTTCGCCGCCGTCTCGGGCCTCGCCGGCGTCATGTCGCCGGTGGGGTTTGACTTGTCCGACCTGGGGTTTGACCCCCCAGGGTCACTGACGCGTGGGCCCTGTCGGCCAGGTGGTTAGGTTAGCGCTAACTACTGTTAGTCAACCCCCCCTGACACTGACAGTGGGCCCCAGCGCCACTAACCCCTAATTAGGATTAATTTAATCCTGTTTAACCCCCCTGTCACTGACGTGTGGGCCCCACACGTCAGGTTTGACCTCAGCCAGCCACAGTTGACCTGCTGACGTCACACTGACGTCAGGCTGACGCAGTAATTGATTTTCTGGATTTAAATTAAATCAGGAAATTCCAGAATATTATTTAAACTTCAAAAATTCATAACTTTTATTCTGTAACTCCAAATTGGACAAATTATATATGAAAAATGATCAGAAAAATCCAATCTATCCATCTGTACTATTTTCATGCATGATCAAACAAGTTAAATTGATGTTTTAAGCAGAACAAGGAAAGGCACTTTAAAAGGCCATATTTGAATTTGAAATTTGAATCTTTGATTCAAATTTGTTCAAACACCCCTGGTTTTAGTTGCATTAGCCCAATACACTCATTTTGCCATGTCTCATGCATGCATCATATTGTTGCATACTGTTTGGTAATGCTTGTGTATCGGTGCTCTCTGCGGCAGGTTCTGTCCCCGAAGAGTACCCTGATTACCCTAGCGAAGAACCGTATCAGTGCATCGAACCATCAGGCAAGCAACCAACCATTTGATCATATCGATACAATCCCTTGTTCTTGCTCCTGCTCTCTTTTACTGCATTAAGACAACGCGATTCAAACTGCTGTGTGCTACGGTAGTTGAACCCATTTCCTCTGCATGACCTGTCATTGCCACAGTAACTAGATGAAACTCACTAGCATGTGTAGGAGTTGATTGAGCCATATGTATGTGTTGTTCCTACCTTGCTATGCCTGCTACGCTTAGAGTCGTGTCAGGTCTGGTTCATCTGGGTGATGGGCTGGAGTGAAATGATCATGTCGGTACTAAGAGTGGTGTGGTGAACACGATTTGGTAAAGGTGTCGATGAGAGGCCATGTAGGAGTACATGGTGGGTTGTTTCATTGAAGCCGACCTTAAGCACTGAGATCTGTATGCGTGATTTAAGATACAGCTACTACCATGCATTGGGCCCTGAAATATGACCCCGCTCGACTTCTTATTCACCCTAGCTCTCTGTCCAGGAGTTGCAAGTAGTTTCTGGTGTTTGTAGCCTACTGGAGGCCGTGGACAGCGCTGACCGTAGGGGTGGGCTGTGATGCGGTAGGTACGTGGCCGGGTGTACCGAATACCCGTTAGGTATCTCGGGAACCCTGTTCACATCGTTCGGGGCCGTATGGGAAACCTCGGCCGGACTCCCTGCGGATGGAACCTGAATAGGCGATAAACCTGGACTAGAGGCTTAAGTGTTTAGGTAGGTCGTGGTCTACACCCACGTCGTCTTTCGCTTGAAGTCTGCCGAGCACATGTCGTGTGCAGACGCTAAGTGGTGGAAACATGTATGAAGAAGTACACCCCTGCAGGGTTATCATAATCTATTCGAATAGCCGCGTCCGCGGTAAAGGACTACTTGGTTGCCTATACAGTTCATAGACAAGTAAATGGAAACTGTTAAAAGCCTCAAGATAAGTGTGAGTGCCGAGGATGGCTCTTCCGTAGGAAGACGGAGGTGGATCCTCGGTAGTGTATTGAAGTGGTGAGTAGTGGACTCGTGTGCGCAAAACCATTTCAAGTTGGATTATCGTAGGATAGCCTAGCCAAGAGTCAAAGCTGGCTTGCTGCAATAACTCCACCAACCCTTCTTGATACTAAGCATGTATGTAGGATCTGATGTAAGTCTTGCTGAGTACCTTTGTACTCATGTTGCTATAATCTACATTTTTACAGAAGACGCTGCAACCCCTTCTGATGGGTTCTATGTAGACGTTGACATCAACGAGTAGGCTAAAGACCCAGGTGGTGACCCTGAGCTTGTGAAGGACCACGTAGTATAGCTAGGCTTTCCAAGCCTCTTTTATTTTACTAGTTGTTTGTACTCAGACAAGTTACTTCCGCTGCTGGTTTGTATGACTGTATGACTTGTATGTGGGGTCGTGAGACCCGTACCTTTGTGTATGTTATGTATGGCTCACTGAGCCTTAAATAAAGTACTTGTGTCATAGAGTCATGTTGTGATGCTTCGTTGTATTTGCACATATCGAGCATATTGTGTGTATGGTTGAAATGCTTGGTATGTGTGGGATCTGACTATCTAGTTGTTTATCTTTAGTAGCCTCTCTTACCGGGAAATGTCTCCTAGTGTTACCGCTGAGCCATGGTAGCTTGCTACTGCTCTGGAACACTTAGGCTGGCCGGCATGTGTCCTTCTTCGTTCCTGTGTCTGTCCCTTCTGGGAAATGTCACGCTTTGAGTACCGGAGTCCTGTTAGCCCGCTACAGCCCGGTTTACCGGAGTCCTGCTATCCCAGTGCTACAGCCCGGACCCACTTGCTGATGACCGACACGTTCGAAGCTGGGTCATGGATGCCTGTCCCTGTAAGTCTGAGCCACTTTGGGTTTACGACTAGTCATGTCAGCCCGGGCTCTTTATCATATGGATTCTAGCGACACTATCATATACGTGAGCCAAAAGGCGCAAACGGTCCCGGGAAAAGGTAAGACGACACCCGTGGGGATACCGTGCGTGAGGCCGCAAAGTGATATGAGGTGTTACCAGCTAGATCGATGTGACATCGAGTCGGGGTCCTGACACCCTCGTTCAGTGCGGCATGCTTTACAGCTTAGAGCCGGGGCTCCAAAAGCGTTTTGAGAGACACGGAGCATATGAGATTTTCGAAGAGCTGAAAATGGTTTTCCAAGCTCATGCCTGGGTCGAGAGATATGAAGTATCCGACAAATTCTTCAGCTGTAAGATGGAGGAAAATAGTTCTGTCAGTGAGCACATACTCACAATGTCTGGGTTACATAACCGCTTGACTCGGCTGGGAGTTAATCTCCCGGATGACGTGGTCATTGACAGAATCCTTCAGTCGCTTCCACTGAGCTACAAGAGCTTTGTGATGAACTTCAATATGCAGGGGATGGAAAAGACCATTCCTGAAGTATTTGCAATGCTGAAATCAGCAGAGGTAGAAGTCAAAAAGGAACATCAAGTGTTGATGGTGAATAAAACCACTAAGTTCAAGAAAGGCAAGGGTAAGAAAACCTTCAAGAAGGACGGCAAGGGAGTTGCCGCGCCCGGCAAGCAAGCTGCCGGGAAGAAGCCAAAGAATGGACCCAAGCCCGAGACTGAGTGCTTTTATTGCAAGGAAAGTGGTCACTGGAAGCGGAACTGCCCCAAATACTTAGCAGACAAGAAGGCCAGCAAAACGAAAGGTATATGTGATATACATGTAATTGATGTGTACCTTACCAGTACTCATAGTAGCTCCTGGGTATTTGATACCGGTGCAGTTGCTCACATTTGTAACTCAAAGCAGGAGCTGCGGAATAAGCGGAGACTGGCGAAGGACGAGGTGACGATGCACGTCGGGAATGGTTCCAAGGTCGATGTGATCGCCGTTGGCACGCTACCTCTACATTTACCTACGGGATTAGTTTTGAACCTCAATAATTGTTATTTAGTGCCATGTTTGAGCATGAACATTGTATCAGAATCTCGTTTAATTCTAGATGGCTACTCATTTAAATCCGAGAATAATGGTTGTTCTATTTATATGAGAGATATGTTTTATGATCATGCTCCGATGGTGAATGGTTTATTCTTAATGAATCTCGAGCGTAATGCTACACATGTTCATAGTGTGAGTACCAAAAGATGTAAGATTGATAATGATAGTCCCACATACTTGTGGCACTGCCGTCTTGGTCACATAGGTGTTAAACGCATGAAGAAGCTCCATGCTGATGGACTTTTAGAGTCTCTTGATTACGAATCATTTGACACGTGCGAACCATGCCTCATGGGTAAAATGACCAAGACTCCGTTCTCAGGAACAATGGAGCGAGCAACCAACTTATTGGAAATCATACATACTGATGTGTGCGGTCCAATGAGTGTTGAGGCTCGCGGTGGCTATCGTTATGTTCTCACCCTCACTGATGACTTGAGTAGATATGGGTATATCTACTTAATGAAACACAAGTCTGAGACCTTTGAAAAGTTCAAGGAATTTCAGAGTGAGGTTGAGAATCAACGTGACAGGAAAATCAAGTTCCTGCGATCAGATCGTGGAGGAGAATACTTGAGTCATGAGTTTGGCACACACTTAAGAAAATGTGGAATAGTTTCACAGCTCACGCCGCCTGGAACACCTCAGCGTAATGGTGTGTCCGAACGTCATAATTGCACTCTATTAGATATGGTGCGATCTATGATGTCTCTTGCCGATTTACCGCTATCTTTTTGGGGGTATGCTCTAGAGACTGCCACATTCACTTTAAATAGGGCTCCGTCGAAATCCGTTGAGACGACACCGTATGAATTATGGTTTGGGAAGAAACCTAAGCTGTCGTTTCTGAAAGTTTGGGTATGCGATGCTTATGTCAAGAAACTTCAACCTGAAAAGCTCGAACCCAAGTCGGAAAAATGCGTCTTCATAGGATACCCTAAAGAAACTATTGGGTATACCTTCTACCTCAGATCCGAAGGCAAGATATTTGTTGCCAAGAATGGATCCTTTCTAGAGAAGGAGTTTCTCTCGAAAGAAGTAAGTGGGAGGAAAGTAGAACTTGATGAAGTATTACCTCTTGAACCGGAAAATGGCGCAACTCAAGAAAATGTTCCTGAGGTGCCTGCACCGACTAGAGAGGAAGTTAATGATGATGATCATGAAACTTCAGATCAAGTTGCTACTGAACTTCGTAGGTCCACAAGGACACGTTCCGCACCAGAGTGGTACGGCAACCCTGTCTTGGAAATCATGTTGTTAGACAACGCTGAACCTTCGAACTATGAAGAAGCGATGGCAGGCCCGGATTCCAACAAATGGCTCGAAGCCATGAAATCCGAGATAGGATCCATGTATGAAAACAAAGTATGGACTTTGACTGACTTGCCTGTTGAGCGGCGAGCCCTAGAAAATAAATGGATCTTTAAGAAGAAGACAGACGCGGATGGTAATGTGACCATCTATAAAGCTCGGCCTGTCGCTAAGGGTTATCGACAAGTTCAAGGGGTTTACTACGATGAGACTTTCTCACCGGTAGCGAAGCTAAAGTCCGTCCGTATCATGTTAGCAATTGCCGCATTCTATGATTATGGGATATGGCAAATGGACGTCAAAACGGCATTCCTTAATGGTTTCCTTAAGGAAGAATTGTATATGATGCAGCCGGAAGGTTTTGTCGATCCTAAGAATGCTAACAAGGTGTGCAAGCTCCAACGCTCTATTTATGGGCTGGTGCAAGCATCTCGGAGTTGGAACATTCGCTTTGATGAGATGATCAAAGCGTTTGGGTTTATGGAGACTTATGGAGAAGCCTGCGTATACAAGAAAGTGAGTGGGAGCTCTGTAGCATTTCTCATATTATATGTAGATGACATACTTTTGATGGGAAATGATATAGGGCTTTTGGACAACATTAAGGCCTACTTGAATAAGAGTTTTTCAATGAAGGACCTTGGAGAAGCTGCTTATATATTAGGCATCAAGATCTATAGAGACAGATCAAGACGCCTCATAGGTCTTTCACAAAGCACATACCTTGATAAGATATTGAAGAAGTTCAATATGGATCAGTCTAAGAAGGGGTTCTTGCCTGTGTTGCAAGGTGTGAAATTGAGCTCAGCTCAATGTCCGACCACGGCAGAAGATATAGAAGAGATGAGTGTCATCCCCTATGCCTCAGCCATAGGTTCTATTATATATGCCATGCTATGTACCAGACCTGATGTAAACCTTGCCGTAAGTTTGGTAGGTAGGTACCAAAGTAATCCCGGCAAGGAACACTGGACAGCGGTCAAGAATATCCTAAACTACTTGAAAAGGACTAAGGAAATGTTTCTCGTCTATGGAGGTGACAAAGAGCTCGTCGTAAAGGGTTACGTCGATGCTAGCTTCGACACAGATCTGGATGACTCAAAGTCACAAACCGGATACGTGTATATTTTGAATGGTGGGGCAGTAAGCTGGTGCAGTTGCAAGCAGAGCGTCGTGGCGGGATCTACATGTGAAGCGGAGTACATGGCAGCCTCAGAGGCAGCACATGAAGCAATTTGGGTGAAGGAGTTCATCACCGACCTAGGAGTCATACCCAATGCATCGGGGCCAATCAAACTCTTCTGTGACAACACTGGAGCTATTGCACTTGCCAAGGAGCCTAGGTTTCACAAGAAGACCAGGCACATCAAGCGTCACTTCAACTCCATTCGTGAAAATGTTCAAGATGGAGACATGGATATTTGTAAAGTACATATGGACCTGAATGTAGCAGATCCATTGACTAAACCTCTCCCTAGAGCGAAACATGATCAACACCAGAATTCCATGGGTGTTTGATTCATCACAATGTAACTAGATTAGTGACTCTAGTGCAAGTGGGAGACTGTTGGAAATATGCCCTAGAGGCAATAATAAAAGCATTATTATTATATTTCCTTGTTCATGATAATTGTCTTTATTCATGCTATAATTGTGTTATCCGGAAATCGTAATACATGTGTGAATAATAGACACCAACATGTCCCTAGTAAGCCTCTAGTTGACTAGCTCGTTGATCAACAGATAGTCATGGTTTCCTGACTATGGACATTGGATGTCATTGATAATGAGATCACATCATTAGGAGAATGATGTGATGGACAAGACCCAATCCTAAACATAGCATAAGATCATATAGTTCGTTTGCTAGAGTTTTTCCAATGTCAAGTATCTTTTCCTTAGACCATGAGATCGTGTAACTCCCGGATACCGTAGGAGTGCTTTGGGTGTACCAAATGTCACAACGTAACTGGGTCACTATAAAGGTATACTACGGGTATCTCCGAAAGTGTCTGTTGGGTTGACACGGATCAAGACTGGGATTTGTCACTCCGTATGACGGAGAGGTATCACTGGGCCCACTCGGTAATGCATCATCATAATGAGCTCAAAGTGACCAAGTGTCTGGTCATGGGATCATGCACTACGGTACGAGTAAAGTGACTTGCTAGTAACGAGATTGAACGAGGTATTGGGATACCGACGATCGAATCTCGAGCAAGTAGCATACCGATTGACAAAGGGAATTGTATATGGGGCTGCTTGAATCCTCGACATCGTGGTTCATTCGATGAGATCATCGAGGAGCATGTGGGAGCCAACATGGGTATCCAGATCCCGCTGTTGGTTATTGACCGGAGAGCGATCTCGGTCATGTCTACATGTCTCCCGAACCCGTAGGGTCTACACACTTAAGGTTCAGTGATGCTAGGGTTGTAGGGATATGTATATGCAGTAACCCGAATGTTGTTCGGAGTCCCGGATGAGATCCCGGACGTCACGAGGAGTTCTGGAATGGTCCGGAGGTAAAGAATTATATATAGGAAGTGCTATTTCGACCGTCGGGACAAGTTTCGGGGTCACCGGTATTGTACCCGGGACCACTAGAAGGGTCCCGGGGGTCCACCGGGTGGGGCCACCTGCCCCCGGGGGCCACATGGGCTGTAGGGGTGTGCGCCTTGGCCTATATGGGCCAAGGGCACCAGCCCCAAGAGGCCCATGCGCCAAGAGATCCAGAAAGGAAGAGTCCTAAAAGGGGAAGCCACCTCCTAGGTGCCTTGGGGAGGAGGGATTCCTCCCTTGGGCGCCGCCCCCTAGGAGATTGCATCTCCTAGGGCCGGCGCCCACCCCCCTAGGCTCCCTATGTATAGTGGGTGAAGGAGGGCCTCTTAGACCACGCCTTTGGTGCCTCCCTCTCCCTCTCCAACACTTCCTCCTCCTCCATAGAGCTTGGCGAAGCCCTGCCGGAGTACTACAGCTCCATCACCACCACGCCGTCATGATGCTGCTGGAGCCATCTTCCTCAACATCTTCTCCCCCTTGCTGGATCAAGAAGGAGGAGACGTTACGCTGACCGTACGTGTGTTGAACGCGGAGGTGCCATCCGTTCGGCGCTAGGATCTCCGGTGATTTGGATCACGTCGAGTACGCCTTCCTCATCCCCGTTCTTTGAACGCTTCCGCACGTGATCTACAAAGGTATGTAGATGCAATCCGATCACTCGTTGCTAGATGAACTCCTAGATGGATCTTGGTGAAACCGTAGGAAAATTTTTGTTTTCTGCAACGTTCCCCATCAAATAAGACATCTCAAACGGCAACACGTTGTCAAAACAACCACGATATAATATGACAATAGTGGTATCTCGCTAGCCCTTTTTGAGACCGCAAAACATAAATGCAGAGCACCTCCAAAGTCCAAGCAGCAACTAAACATTGTAATTCATGGTAGAAAAGATCCATTCATGATGCACCCAACATTAGCTACACACAATGCATAAGTCATGACAGTTGTGCTCTCAGGTTCTGGCGCTTGTTTTAGAAGGTGATGACACAACATAAAAGTAAATAGATAGTCCCTTCACAGAGGGAAGCAGTGATTTGCAGAGGTGCAAGAGCTCAAGTTTTTAAAACAGAGATAAATGATATTTTGAGACATGCACCCTTCCATTTACTTCACGACCATCATTTATCAATATCTTCCATGCTAAACACGCTAGTGGCGGTTCCCAAGCGATAAAAAGTAAAGGTTTTGACTCCATTGGGAGTTTTTGTTTGATTATTTGAGAGATTAACTCTTTTTGTGTTTACAGTTTGGGACTGGGCATCCCTATTACTGCCCTTTTCTCGTGCGATGGCGAGTGAATAAACACTCGACCTGAGAATAGCCTGCTTAGCATGGAAGATACCGACCACCTCCTGTCATTCCATGAACGATCCAGGCACACAAAAGGGTATTTTTTAGAAGTTTTTAGAGGTGGCACATGAAAATTTACTTAGGGCGGCAGGGTAATACCGCATATAGTTAGGTATGGTGGACTCATCTGGAATAACTCTGGGTTCAAGGTTTTTGATGTACAAGAAGAATTCCCACTTAGTACAAGTGAAGGCTAGCAATTAGATTGAGAAGCGGCCAGCTAGAGAGCAACAACGATCATGAACATGCATTATGCATAAGTAACATTGGGCACTAGCATGAGTAGGATATGGTCACCATGAACATAAATATCGTAGAGGCTATGTTGGTTTTGATTCAACTTCATGCTTGAACATGTGCCAAGTCAAGCCACTCGAACATTCAAAGGAGGATACCATATCATCATACTACATCACAATAATTTTAACGCAATGTTGATATCAAAGATAAATCATTATTCACTCCCAGCTACTTATGCATGGCATGAGAAACTATAATCTCTAATTGTCATTGCAAACATGTTTAATCATAATGGGATGAATCATGGATATTAGGTTAAACATATTTACACAAACAGAACAAGTCGAGTTCATACCAGTTTCTCTCTGCCACGGCTAGTTCATCGAATGTCGTCATTATTGCCTTTCACTTGTATGACTGAACAATGTGAAAATAATAATGGTGCAAGAGTGCCGTGGACTAAGCTGGAATCTGCAAACATTTTAATCAACAGGAGAAGACAAGGTAATATGGGCTCTTTATTAGTTCAACTGTTATTCATATGAGAGCCACTCAACATTTTGATCGTGGTCTTCTCCGCGGTACAACTCGAATAAAAGGAAAGAAATTCAGAGAAACATACTGAAATATTTTTGGAGTTTTTGGTTTTCTTGAACAAGCAAATAAAAAGGAAAAGCAAAAACGAGAAAAACTATTTACACGGGAAAGCTCCCAACAAGCAAAAGAAGAACAAGGAAATCTTTTTGGGTTTTCTTTTTAATATTACTACTAAGCATGCATAGAAAGTAAACTAACTACAACTAATTTTTTTGGTTTTTCTAAACTTTTTCAAACACACAAGAAGAAGGCAAGAAAAATAAGTCTAAGCAGGGATGATACAATGAAAAAGTGTGAACACGGACAAATGAAAATAAGTGGACATGAATGTAATGTTGGTGAGAACACGCACTCCCCCAAGCTTAGGCTTTTGGCCTAACTTGGTAATCGATTAGTAGCCTAGATGGTAGTTGTTGGCGTGCATGGTAGCTCACGGAGGATCTTAGTGCGGACGCCTCAGCCTACCGTGTTGCCTCCACTACTGCGTTGTGATCTTGGGCCTTGCTCTCAAGAACAAAATATCTTCCTTTGCTGTGATAGTCAAAAAGAGCAGGCGCAGGAAAATATGTGTGCACAACAGATTTTTTTGTTAAACAATAGATTATAAGTGAAGTTATCAGTTTTTCCTTTAAGTATCTTATGATCTTTTAAGGTGTCGAAGTCCAAATACTGCGTGGGTAGGATAGGGTCAAAGGGCAAAGGTGCAACACCCAACCCTCGTGCTAAATGCGTGGCATAAATTCCACCATAGAACCAGCCACTGTTAGCGTTATGCTGAAGTCTGCATGCAACAATCGCTCCAAGGTTATAATTCCTTTCACCGGTTAGAGCGGTGTGTATGAGGCTCAAGTCTGTAGCACAAAGTGTACTACAGTCTTGCTTGCCTACTATACATTTCCCGTTAAATAATGCAAAGTACTAAATTGCGGGAAAATGAATGCTCTTTATTCTGCCTTGTGTCGCTCCCCTTGTCTCACCGTAGCAAAGTCAAGAAAGATTGGTATTCAGCCCTTGGCGGTTCCTCAAGCGAACCCCAGAATGGAAGTTTGCAGTGGTAAGAAAAATTTCTAGTGAGATGGTAAATGGATTATCATAAAGCATAAACAACACCCTAGACTCATGGGGGTGGAATTTTAATCCTTTGACAAACGATTCAGTAAGAATGTGGCATTGTTCGCACTTATATGAAATGTATGGACGGAGACCGGCATTGTGAACATATTGCTCAAATTCCTCCTTAATGCCCACACGCATCATATACTCGTCGCAAGGCCATAATCATGTTTTGGTGGCGGTATCTCATGTGAAACTTACACTTGTTTCAACATATGACCGGCGAGCGGAGGTGTCACTAGAAGATGCCCCCGAGGATCGCCTCCTCGAAGAACTCCTTCCGAAAAGGGTCATCGTGTTCACGTACAATTTTCTGAAAAATTTTGAGTGACAAAAATTTATCAACAAAACTTTATAAGATTGGTAGTAACTACTCATAGGGATACATAGAGGCCATAGCAAGCATTCAAACTACTTAGAACTCTAAGAATTCAACATGCAAGCTCATCTACAGCAGCACCAAGAGTAGCTAATTATTTAAAATATAAACCACTAAAACAAAAACTAATTGGACAAACGGTGGAGTCACATACCAAGCAACAATCCCCCAAAACAGTTTCGGAAACGGAGCTTCGAGCAAAGAGATCGAAATCCGCGGGTTTGAGAGCAAGAGCACAGGAGAGAGAGCAATGGAGATTTTTTCTGAAGGTAAGTGATGATGTGGTGTAAAGAGATAAGTGAGGGGGGCACATGGGGACCACAACCCACCATGGTGTGCCTGGGGTCCTAGCGCGCCGAGGTGGGTTGTGCCCACCTGGTGCACCTGCCTCTAATGTTATTTGCACCAAAAATTCAGAAAATATTCAGAAAAATCGTATTAAATTTTTAGGGCATTCTGAGAACTTTTATTTTTGGGTCATTTTTTATTGCACGGGAAAATCAGAAAATAGACAAAACATGGAATTTTATTTTATTTAACTAATAAAAACAGAAACAAAAAGTAGTGATAGAAGGTAGAGCTTACTAAATTCATCAAATTCATACCACTCAAAAATGATGCATTAATAAGGTTGATCATGTCTTATTAACAACCACTTTCGATTAGCATGAAACTGAAGAACTTTCGTATATCACTAAGTTACCTCAATGGGGATAAGAATGTCCCCAACAATAAGCATTTCATATTTCTTTTTGACAGTAGGTAAAAGTATTTGAACTTCCAATAGTGATTGTCGGAGATTTTTCAATAACATTAATACCATTCACTTGGAATTGTTTCTTCGTAAAGTGCACTGTATGCTCATTACCACTGATATGAAAAGTGACCTTGATTTTATTGCAATCAATAACAATCCCTACAGTATTCAAGAAGGGTCTACCAAGGATAATCGACATGTTGTCATCCTCGGGCATCTCAAGTATAACAAAGTCAGTCAAAATAGTAACATTAGCAACAACAATGGGCACGTCCTCACAGATATTGATAGATATGGCAGTTGATTTATCAGCCATTTGCAAAGATATTTCAGTAGGTGTGAGTTTATTCAAATCAAGTCTTTTATATAAAGAGAAAGGCATAACACTAACACCAGCTCCAAAATCACACAAAGCAGTTTTCACATAATTCTTTTTGATAGAGCAAGGTATAGTTGGTATTCCCCGATTTCCAAGTCTTTTAGGTACTCCATCTTTAAAAGTGTAATTAGCAAGCATAGTGGAGATTTCAGCTTCCGGTATTTTTCTCTTATTTGTGATGATGTCTTTCATATACTTTGCATAAGGAGGCATTGTCAAGATATCAGTCAAGCGAGTACGCAAAAAGACTGGCCTCAACATTTTAGCAAAGCGTTCAAATTCTTCATCATCATTCTTTTTAGTTGACTTAGGTGGAAAAGGCATAGCTTTTTGAACCCACGGTTCTCTTTCTTTACCGTGCTTTCTAGCAATGAAGTCTCTTTTATCATACCTTTTATTCTTAGGTTGTGGGTTGTCAAGATCAACAAGTGGTTCTATCTCAACATCATTGTCTGGTTCTTTATTATTTGGTTGAGAGTCTTCATGAACATCAGCATTATCTTTTTCATTATCACTAGGTGAGTGTTCATTACCAGACTGAGTTTCAGCATCAGAGATTGAAACTTCATTATCATTGTTAGGAGGTTTTTCTATTTCAGGTTCACTAGAAGCATGCAAAGCCCTATCATTTTTATTTTTCTTTTACTTTCTAGAAGAACTAGGTGCACTCGTGTTAGCTCTTTGTGAATCTTGTTCAATTCTTTTTGGGTGTCCCTCAGGATAAAGTGGTTCCCGAGTCATTTTACCTCCTCTAGTTGCAACTCTAACAGCAAAGTCATGCATATTATTATTCATTTCATCAAGAAATTCTCTTTGAGATTTAGCAACTTGTTCTAACTGAGTTTGAACCATAGAAGCATGCTTTCCAACACCTCTAACATCATTTGATATTCTAAATAACAAGTCACTCAAGCGAGCAATCATATCAGAATTGTATTTCAATTGTTTCATAACATTTTCATTGAAGTGATCTTGTTTTCTAATATAGTTTTCGAACTAATAAAGGCATTGGCTAGGGTGCATATTGTGAGGATTGTCATTATCATTGAACTTCATAAGAGAATTTACCTCTACCGCCTTAGGCAATGGTGGTGTATTAAGCCCATGTATTTCTTCAATAGGGGGTAAATTTTTAACATCCTCATCTTTAATACCTTTTTCCTTCATAGATTTCTTTGCCTCTTGCATATCTTTGGGACTGAGATATAATATACCCCTCTTCTTTGGAGTGGGTTTAGCTGGTGGTTCAGGAAGAGTCCAATCATCATAGTTTTTCAATATGTTATTCAATAATTCTTCAGCTTGTCCAACAGTTCGTTCCCTGAAAACACAACCAGCACAACTATCTTGGAAATCCCTAGAAGCATCGATTAGTCCATTATAGAATATATCAAGTATTTCATTTTTCTTAAGAGGATGATCAGGCAAAGCATTAAGTAGTTGGCAAAGCCTCCCCCCAAGCTTGTGGGAGACTCTCCTCTTTAATTTGCACAAAGTTAAATATTTCCTGTAAGGCAGCTTGTTTCTTATGAGTAGGAAAATATTTTTTAGAGAAGTAATAAATCATATCCTGGGGACTACGCACACAACGAGGAGCAAGAGTATTGTACCAAGCTTTAGCATCACCCTTTAATGAGAAATGAAATAATTTAAGAGTAAAGTGATAGCGAGTTTTCTCATCATGAGTAAAAAGGGTGGCTATGTCATTCAACTTAGTAAGATGTGCCACAACAGTTTTAGTTTCATAACCATGGAAAGGATCAGATTCAATCAAAGTAATTAACTCTGGGTCGATAGAGAATTCATAATCCTTATCATCAATGAAGATAGGTGAAGTAGCAAACTTAGGATCACATTTCATTCTAGCATTCAGAGATTTTTCTTTGTAATTGCATAATAATTTCTCTAGATCATCTCTATCTCTGCAAGCAAGAATATCTCTAGTTGTCTCCTCACTCATAAAATAACCTTCCGGTACCTTAGGCAATTCAGATCTGGGAGGGCTAGTTCTAGCAGGTGGTTCAGGAGTTTCAGTTTCAAGCTCATCATCAGATTCAACAACATCATGTTGTATAACTCTAGCAATTTGTTTATCAAGAAAGTAACCAAGTGGCACATCATCATTAAGCAAGGTACTAGCATCATCATAAGCATTATCCATAATAGAGGTAGCATCACCAATAACTTACGACATATCATAATTAATAGCATGTGGTGGTGTTGCAAGTTTACTTATAACAGAAGGTGAATCTAAAGAAGAACTGGATGACAGTTCCTTACCTCCCCTCGGTTTTGAAGGAAATATCTTGGTCTTAGCATCCTTCAGATTCTTCATAGTGATAAATTGATAATAATCCCAAGTGAATCAACAAATATAGCTATACTCCCCGGCAACAGCGCCAGAAAAAGGTCTTGATAACCCACAAGTATAGGGGATCGCAACCGTTTTTTAGGGCATAGTATTCAACCCAAATTTATAGATTCGACACAAGGGGAGCCAAAGAATATTTGAAGGTATTAGCAGCTGAGTTGTCAATTCAACCACACCTGGAGATTAATTATCTGCAACAAGTAATCAGTAGCAAAGTAATATGATAGTTTTGATAGTGGTGACAACAGCAATAGTAACAATAATAGTGATAGCAGTAATTTTGTAGAAAGTGTAACATTGATGATAGCAGTAGCAACTTAGCAAGAACAATATAAGATAAATTTGTAGTCACTGGATCAGTGACTTGTTGGATGACATTCATCACGAGACAGTTATAATATAGGGTGATACGGCACTAGCTCCAGTTCGTCAATATAATGTAGGCATGTATTCCGTAAATAGTCATACGTGCTTATGGAAAGAACTTGCATGACATCTTTTGTCCTACCCTCCCGTGGCAGCAGGGTCCATATTGGAAACTAAGGGATATTAAGGCCTCCTTTTAATAGAGAGCCGGAACAAAGCATTAACACATAGTGAATACATGAACTCCTCAAACTACGGTCATCACCGGGAGTGGTCCCGACTATTGTCACTCCGGGGTTGCCGGATCATAACACGTAGTAAGTGACTATAACTTGCAATATCGTATCTAGAACATGGATATAATGGTGATAACATAAACGGTTCAGATCTGAAATCATGGCACCCGGGCCCAAAGTGACAAGCATTAAGCATAGCAAAGTCATAGCAACATCAATCTAAGAACATATGGATACTAGGGATCAAGCCCTAACAAAACTAACTCGATTACATGATGAATCTCATCCAACTGCTCACCGACCAGCGAGCCTATGAAGGAATTACTCACTCCCGATGGGGAGCATCATGAAATTGGCGATGGAGAAGGGTTGGTGATGACGAAGAATGAAGACCCCCCCCCCCTCTCTGAAGCCCCAAATGGACTCTAGATCTAGCCTCCCGATGAAGAAGAGGAGGTGACGGCGGCTCCGTCTCGTGGATCGCGATAATTCTTTCTCCTCGATTTTTTTCTGGAAAAATATGATTTTATAGCATCGGTTTCAGGGTCTGCGGAGCCACCAGGTGGGACAACCCACCCGGGCACGCCAGGAGAGGGGCGCGCGCCCTGGTGGGTTGTGCCCACCTAGGTGCCCCTCTCCGGTGGATCTTGGCTCCAGAAATTCTTATTTATTGCATAAAAATTCCTCCCAAAGTTTCATTCAATTCCGATAACTTTTATTTCTACACAAAAACAACACCATGGTAGTTCTTCTGAAAACAGCGTCAGCACGGGGTTACTTTCATTCAAATCATGCAAATTAGAGTCCAAAACAAGAGGAAAAGCGTTAGGAAAAGTAGATACGTTAGAGACGTATCACCCGGCGCCACTGTTTAAGAACTCGGCCGATTAATCAATTAACGGGCCAGTTAATTGCTACTAGTAGGGTGACCGAATCGAATAGCACATATTCATCGTATTAACTTGTCAGGCCGATTAATTGGCCCGCTAGACTGATTAATCGGTTTATAGGCCGGTTAATCGTTGCTGACCCATTATCTTGTGGGCAAACAAAGCCCCAAAAAATTCCCTGTACCCCCTCCCACCCCCTCTCTCTCCTCAATAGATAGGGTTCGACCAAATAGTAGCATATTTTGGTATATTACATAGTTGAGCATGAGAGTATGGTATAATACATAAAAACTAGATATTTGTTGGCAATTCCTATTTAATCTACCGATTAATCCAGTTAATAGGCTGATTCACCGATTAATCAGTACTCTCAAGTCGACCGAGCAGCTACCAGTTACCGATTTCCTGAACAATGCCGGGCGCCCTATCAGGCGCCGGAGAAGAAGGCCAAGAAGAAGAAGAAGAACAAGGAGGCTAGAGGCGGCCTCTGCCACAAGGGTACTTTGGTGCAGTGTCCGGAGAGACCAAAATCCCCTCCTCCCACGAGGGAGATGAAGATGAATAGGGGGAGGAAGCGGAAAGTAACTCCCCTCTTAAGGGGAGGAAGAAGAAGAGGGCAGCCTCCACAGACCCGGAGGAGGAGGCGCCCAAGAGGGGGAAGATGGCCCTCTCGGATGGTTCGGATTCGGAGGCCGAACCCATCCCCAAGAGGCTTCCTAGGATGAAGCCCCTGGCCGAATTGTAAGTATCAAAGGATTTACTATATGTCTTTGGCCCACTATCTTTTATAATATAACATATTATATTGTGTGTTTTTCAGCCCTAATCGCGACCTCCCCAACGCTTCAGCTATCTGAGGGTAGAGAGCGAGACGCCCCCGCGAGCCCCTTCACCAGCCATCGCGGATGACACCAAGGTGTTGTACCGAAGGGCCTCTCCTGGCCGCGGAGGGGCGAGTAAGACTGCCGAGAAGGCGCCCGAGGGTGATACCTCGGCTGCCGAAGGCATGGGGGATGCGACCCCCATGGCGACCAACGACGGGGGTCCTGATCAATCTGGCCCCTAGCCGGACATCATTCCGGAGACCCACGTAGCTCCAAAATCGGGCGAGCAACCCCTTTGAAGGAGAGGGGGAACATCAGCTCCGATGGCGACCTCCATTAATCCGGAGGCACCGAATACTCTAGTGGAAGCACTACGACGTGCTTCCATCATGGAGGAGAACTGCACCCTGATGGGTGTGGTGGTAGAGAATCCTAAGCTATGAATGCATGCCCTGCCCCCCCCAACCGAGGTTCAACCTAGTAAAGTGTGAAGTAGCTAGCAGCCATCCCTCCCTCGTGTCGGCACGAAGGGAATCCTAAGCTATGAATGCACATGCCCCCCCAACAAAGGTTCACCTAGCAAAG
>NC_041386.1:108237078-108245222 GCF_002162155.2 Triticum dicoccoides
CGAAGGGAATCCTAAGCTATGAGCATGCCCCCTCCCCTGTTGGGGAACGTTGCAGAAAACAAAAAATTTCCTACGGTTTCACCAAGATCCATCTATGAGTTCATCTAGCAACGAATGATCGGATGCATCTACATACCTTTGTAGATCGCGAGCGGAAGCATTCAAAGAACGGGGATGAGGGAGTCATACTCGACGTGATCCAAATCACCGGAGATCCTAGCGCCGAACGGACGGCACCTCCGCGTTCAACACACGTACGGTCAGCATGACGTCTCCTTCTTCTTGATCCAGCAAGGGGGAAGGAGAGGTTGATGAAGATCCAGCAGCACGACGGTGTGGTGGTGGATGCAGCAGTCACCGCAGCAGGGCTTCGCCGAGCTTCTACGAGAGGGAGAGGTGTAGCAGGGGGGAGGGAGGTGCCAAGGCTTAAGGGTGCGGCTGCCCCTCCCTCCCCCTTTATATAGGCCCCCTTGGAGGGGGCGCCAGCCCTTGGAGATCAGATCTCCAAAGGGGGGCGGCGGCCAGGGGGGTTGGAGTACCCCCCAAGGCAAGTGGGGCGCCCCCCCACCGTAGGGTTTCCAACCCTAGGCGCAGGGGGTGGGCCAAGGGGGGCGCACCAGCCCACTATGGGCTGGTTCCCCTCCCCACTTCAGCCCATGGGGCCCTCCGGGATGGGTGGCCCCACCGTTGGACCCCCGGGACCCATCCGGTGGTCCCGGTACAATACCGGTGACCCCGAAACTCTCCTGATGGCCGAAACTGCACTTCCTATATATAATTCTTCACCTCCGGACCATTCCGGAACTCCTCGTGACGTCCGGGATCTCATCCGGGACTCCGAACAACTTTCGGATTACTGCATATTCATATCTCTACAACCCTAGCATCACCGAACCTTAAGTGTGTAGACCCTACGGGTTCGGGAGACATGTAGACATGACCGAGACGGTTCTCCGGTCAATAACCAACAGCAGGATCTGGATACCCATGTTGGCTCCCACATGCTCCTCGATGATCTCATCGGATGAACCACGATGTCGAGGATTCAGGCAATCCTGTATACAATTCCCTTTGTCAATCGGTACATTACTTGCCCGAGATTCGATCGTCGGTATCCCAATACCTCGTTCAATCTCGTTACCGGCAAGTCACTTTACTCGTACCATAATGCATGATCCCATGACCAGACACTTGGTCACTTTGAGCTCATTATGATGATGCATTACCGAGTGGGCCCAGAGATACCTCTCCGTCATACGGAGTGACAAATCCCAGTCTTGATCCGTGTCAACCCAACAGACACTTTCGGAGATACCCGTAGTATACCTTTATAGTCACCAATTACGTTGTGACGTTTGGTACACCTAAAGCACTCCTACGGTATCCGGGAGTTACACGATCTCATGGTCTAAGGAAAAGATACTTGACATTGGAAAAACTCTAGCAAACGGACTATACGATCTTGTACTATGTTTAGGATTGGGTCTTGTCCATCACATCATTCTCCTAATGATGTGATCTCGTTATCAATGACATCCAATGTCTATAGCCAGGAAACCATGACTATCTGTTGATTAACGAGCTAGTCAACTAGAGGCTTACTAGGGACATGTTGGTGTCTATGTATTCACACATGTATTACGATTTCCGGATAACACAATTATAGCATGAATGAAAGACAATTATCATGAACAAGGAAATATAATAATAATCCTTTTATTATTGCCTCTAGGGCATATTTCCAACAGTCTCCCACTTGCACTAGAGTCAATAATCTAGTTACATTGTGATGAATCGAACACCCATAGAGTTCTGGTGTTGATCATGTTTTGCCCTAGGGAGAGGTTTAGTCAATGGATCTGCGACATTCAGATCCCTATGTACTTTACAAATATCTATGTCTCCATCTTGAACATTTTCACGAATGGAGTTGAAGCGACGCTTCATGTGCCTGGTCTTCTTGTGAAACCTGGGCTCCTTGGCAAGTGCAATAGCTCCAGTGTTGTCACAGAAGAGTTTGATCGGCCCCGACGCATTGGGTATGACTCCTAGGTCGGTGATGAACTCCTTCACCCAAATTGCTTCATGTGCTGCCTCCGAGGCTGCCATGTACTCCGCTTCACATGTAGATCCCGCCACGACGCTCTGCTTGCAGCTGCACCAGCTTACTACTCCACCATTCAACATATACACGTATCCGGTTTGTGACTTAGAGTCATCCAGATCTGTGTCGAAGCTAGCGTCGACGTAACCCTTTATGACGAGCTCTTCGTCACCTCCATAAACGAGAAACATGTCCTTAGTCCTTTTCAGGTACTTCAGGATATTCTTGACCACTGTCGAGTGTTCCTTGCCGGGATTACTTTGGTATCTTCCTACCAAACTTACAGCAAGGTTTACATCAGGTCTGGTACACAGCATGGCATACATAATAGACCCTATGGCTGAGGCATAGGGGATGACACTCATCTCTTCTATATCTTCTGCCGTGGTCGGACATTGAGCTGAGCTCAATTTCACACCTTGCAACACAGGCAAGAACCCCTTCTTAGACTGATCCATATTGAACCTTTTCAATATCTTATCAAGGTATGTGCTTTGTGAAAGACCTATGAGGCATCTTGATCTATCTCTATAGATCTTGATGCCTAATATATAAGCAGCTTCTCCAAGGTCCTTCATTGAAAAACTCTTATTCAAGTAGGCCTTAATGCTGTCCAAAAGTTCTATATCATTTCCCATCAAAAGTATGTCATCTACATATAATATGAGAAATGCTACAGAGCTCCCACTCACTTTCTTGTAAACGCAGGCTTCTCCATAAGTCTGCATAAACCCAAACGCTTTGATCATCTCATCAAAGCGAATTTCCAACTCCGAGATGCTTGCACCAGCCCATAAATGGATCGCTGGAGTTTGCATACCTTGTTAACATTCTTAGGGTCGACAAAACCTTCCGGCTACATCATATATAGTTCTTCCTTAAGATAACCGTTAAGGAATGCCGTTTTGACGTCCATTTGCCATATCTCATAATCATAGTATGCGGCAATTGCTAACATGATTCGGACGGACTTCAGCTTTGCTACGGGAGAGAAAGTCTCATCGTAGTCAACCCCTTGAACTTGTCGATAACCCTTAGCGACAAGCCTAGCTTTATAGATGGTCACATTACCATCCGCGTCTGTCTTCTTCTTAAAGATACATTTATTTTCTATGGCTCGCCGATCATCGGGCAAGTCGGTCAAAGTCCATACTTCGTTTTCATACATGGATCCTATCTCGGATTTCATGGCTTCCAGCCATTTGTCGGAATCCGGGCCCGCCATCGCTTCTTCATAGTTCGAAGGTTCACCGTTGTCCAACAACATGATTTCTAAGACAGGGTTGCCATACCACTCTGGTGCGGAACGTGTCCTAGTGGACCTACAAAGTTCAGTAGCAACTTGATCTGAAGTTTCATGATCATCATCATTAACTTCCTCTCTAGTCGGTGCAGGCACCTTAGGAACATTTTCTTGAGCTGCGCTACTTACCGGTTCAAGAGGTAATACTTCATCAAGTTCCACTTTCCTCCCACTTATTTCTTTCAAGAGAAACTCTTTCTCTAGAAAGGACCCATTCTTGGCAACAAAGATCTTGCCTTCGGATCTGAGGTAGAAGGTATACCCAACAGTTTCTTTAGGGTATCCTATGAAGACGCATTTTTTCGACTTGGGTTCGAGCTTTTCAGGTTGAAGTTTCTTGACATAAGCATCGCATCCCCAAACTTTTGGAAACGACAGCTTAGGTTTCTTCCCAAACCATAATTCATACGGTGTCGTCTCAACGGATTTCGACGGAGCCCTATTTAAAGTGAATGCGGCAGTCTCTAAAGCATAGCCCCAAAATGACAGCGGTAAATCAGTAAGAGACATCATAGATCGCACCATATCCAATAGAGTGCGATTACGACGTTCGGACACACCATTACGCTGAGGTGTTCCAGGTGGCGTGAGTTGTGAAACTATTCCACATTTTCTTACGTGTGTGCCAAATTCGTGACTCAAGTATTCTCCTCCATGATCTGATCGCAAAAACTTGATTTTTCTGTCACGTTGATTCTCAACCTCACTCTGAAATTCCTTGAACTTTTCAAAGGTTTCAGACTTGTGTTTCATTAAGTAGACATACCCATATCAACTCAAGTCATCAGTGAGGGTGAGAACATAACAATAGCCCCCACGAGCCTCAACACTCTGGACCGCACACATCAGTATGTATGATTTCCAATAAGTTGGTTGCTCGCTCCATTGTTCCTGAGAACGGAGTCTTGGTCATTTTTCCCATGAGGCATGGTTCGCACGTGTCAAATGATTCGTAATCAAGAGACTCTAAAAGTCCATCTGCATGGAGCTTCTTCATGCGTTTGACACCTATGTGACCAAGGCGGCAGTGCCACAAGTATGTGGGACTATCATTATCAACCTTACATCTTTTGGTATTAACACTATGAATATGTGTAGCATTACGCTCGAGATTCATTAAGAATAAACCATTCACCACAGGAGCATGACCATAAACATATCTCTCATATAAATAGAACAACCATTATTCTCGGATTTAAATGAGTAGCCATCTCGAATTAAACGAGATCTTGATACAATGTTCATGCTCAAAGCTGGTACTAAATAACAATTATTGAGGTTTAAAACTAATCCCGTAGGTAAGTGTAGAGGTAGCGTGCCGACGGCGATCACATCGACCTTGGAACCATTCCCGACGCGCATCGTCACCTCGTCCTTCGCCAGTCTCTGCTTATTCCGCAGCTCCTGCTTTGAGTTACAATGTGAGAACCTGCACCGGTATCAAATACCAAGGAGCTACTACGAATACTGGTAAGGTACACATCAATTACATGTATATCACATATACCTTTTGTGTTGCCGGCCTTCTTGTCCGCTAAGTATTTGGGGCAGTTCCGCTTCCAGTGACCACTTCCCTTGCAATAAAAGCACTCAGTCTCGGGCTTGGGTCCATTCTTTGGCTTCTTCCCGGCAGCTTGCTTACCGGGCGCGGCAACTCCCTTGTCATCCTTCTTGAAGTTCCTTTTACCCTTGCCTTTCTTGAACTTAGTGGTTTTATTGACCATCAACACTTGATGTTCCTTTTTGACTTCTACCTCTGCTGATTTCAGCATTGAAAATACCTCAGGAGTGGTCCTTTCCATCCCCTGCATATTGAAGTTCATCACAACGCTCTTGTAGCTCGGTGGAAGCGACTGAAGGATTCTGTCAATGACCGCGTCATCCGGGAGATTAACTCCCAGCTGAGTTAAGCGGTTATGTAATCCAGACATACTGAGTATGTGATCACTGACAGAACTATTTTCCTCCATCTTACAGCTGAAGAACTTGTCAGAGACTTCATATCTCTCGACCCGGGCATGAGCTTGAAAAACCATTTTCAGCTCTTCGAACATCTCATATGCTCCGTGTCTCTCAAAAAGCTTTTGGAGCCCCGGTTCTAAGCTGTAAAGCATGCCGCACTGAACGAGGGAGTAGTCATGTCAGGACCCCGACTCGATGTCACATCGATCTAGCCGGTAACACCTCATATCACTTTGCGGCCTCACGCACGGTATCCCCACGGGTGTCGCCTTACCTTTGCCCGGGACCGTTTGCGCCTTTTGGCTCACGTATATGATAGTGTCGCTAGCATCCATATGATAAGGAGCCCGGGCTGACATGACTAGTCATAAACCCAAAGTGGCACAGACTTACAGGGAGAGGCATCCATGACCCAGCATCGAACGTGTCGGTCATTAGCAAGTGGGTCCGGGCTGTAGCACTGGGCTAGCAGGACTCCGGTAAACCGGGCTGTAGCGGGCTAACAGGACTCCGGTACTCAATGCGTGACATTTCCCCGAAGGGACAGACACAGGAACGAAGAAGGACACATGCCGGCCAGCCTAAGTGTTCCAGAGCAGTAGCAAGCTACCATGGCTTAGCGGTAACACTAGGAGACATTTCCCGGTAAGAGAGGCTACTAAAGATAAACAACTAGGTAGTCAGATCCCACACATACCAAGCATTTCAGTAACATACACACAATATGCTCGATATGTGCAATACAACATGGCATCACAACATGACTCTACAACTCAAGTATTTTAATCAATAGGCTCCGAGGAGCGAGATATTACAAACATGGGTCTCACGACCCAACAATCAGAGCATACAAGTCAAAGCACAAGCGGGAGCTATCATGTCTGGGTACAGACATCTATAAATGAAAAAGGCCGAGAAGCCTGACTATCTATCAGATCCTGCCGAGGGCACAAGATCGTAGCTGAGGTAACAAGCTAAACGTCGAAGTCCAAGCGGAACTACTAGTGAGACTGAAGTCTCTCTGCAAAACATAAAATAGGCAAACGTGAGTACAAATGTACCCAGCAAGACTTACATCAGATCTATCTACATATGCATCATTATCAACAAGGGGGTGGAGGGGTTTGACTGCAGCAAGCCAGCTTTGACTCGGTGGCTATCCTAAACTACGACTGCAAGCGACTCTTTTGAGGTGGCGCACACGAGTCCACATATTCACCATATCAATACACCACTATGGATCCGCTCCCGTCTCCCTACGAGAACGCCATCCATAGCACTCACGCTTATCTTGCGCATTTTAAAGTATCCACTTTCACTTGTCTATGAACTGATATAAGCAACCCAGAAGTCCTTTTCCGCGGACACGGCTATTCGAATAGATGATGTTAACCCTGCAGGGGTGTACTTCTTCATACATGTTTCCACCACTTAGCGTCTGCACACGGCATGTGCTCGGCAGACTTCAAGCGAAAGCCGACGTGGGTGTAGACCACGACCTACCTAAACACTCAAGTCTCTAGTCCAGGTTTATCGCCTATTCGGGTTCCATCCATGAGGAGATCCGGCCGGAGTTTCGCTCACAGCCCCAAACGATGTGAACAGGGTTCCCGAGATACCAAACGGGCATCCGGTACACCGTGCCACGTACCTACCGCATCACAGCCCACCCCTACGGTCAGCGCTGTCCACGGCCTCCAGTAAGCTACTTGCAACTCCTGGACAGAGGACTAGGGTGAATAAGAAGTCGAGCGGGGTCATATTTCAGGGCCCAATGTATGGTAGTAGCTGAATCATGGACCACAAACACAGAACTCAGTTCCTGAGGACGGCTGCAATGAGACAACCCACCATGTACTCCTACATGGCCTCTCATCGCTACCTTTACCAAATCGTGTTCACACACTTAGCTCACACACAGTAGGACATGTTCACACGCCTCTGATTCATCCCCGATGAATCAGACCTGACTCAACTCTAAGCAGTAGCAGGCATGACAAACAAGCATGAATGAGTAGGCACAACAGGGCTCAAACAATTCCTACTCATACTAGTGGGTTTCATCTATTTACTGTGGAATGACAGGTCATGCAAAGGATAAAGGGGTTCAGCTACCGCAGCAAGTAACAGATGAATCGTTGTTGTCCTAATGCAGTAAAAGAGAGCAGGAGCGAGAGAGTAGGATTGTATCGGAATGAACAAGGGGGTTTTGCTTGCCTGGCACTTCTGAAGATAACATTGAGTCTTCATCAGTGTCAACGATCACATCATCGGTATCATGTCTATCGAGAGGGGACAAATACCGGCAACACAGAAGGGAACACAATCAATGCAATGCACAATATGATGCATGATCATGACATGGCAAAATGAATGTGTTTTGAGCTAATGCAACTAGCAACATATTAAATGAAGTTGGTTTGAATACAAGATTCAAATTTAAACTCCATATGTGATTATTCAAATGCCATTTAATTGATTTGTGCTAAACAGCAGCTATAAGTTGTTCTAACATGCATGAAAATGGTACAGATGGATTCCTTGAATTTTTCTGATATTTTTTCATATATAAATTATTTAATTTGGAGTTACGGTTAATTTTCTATGAATTATTGAAGTTTATACAATTTTCTGGAATTTCCTGATTATTAATAAATCCAGTAATTGAATTAATGCGCCAGCCTGACGTCATAGTGACGTCAGCAGGTCGACGGGCTGGTCCGGGTCAAACCTGACGTGTGGGACCCACACGTCAGTGACAGGGGGTTAACAGGG
>NC_041386.1:108245232-108251736 GCF_002162155.2 Triticum dicoccoides
GGGTTTATTTAGTTTAATTAAAAGATTAGGGGGGGGGGGTCGGGCCCACTGGTCAGCGTCAGGGGGGGTTTATTTTAGTTTAATTAAGGATTAAGACACTAGGGCCCACATGTCAGTGTCAGCAGGGGGGTAATTAAATTAAAATAAACTAACTAATTAACAGGGGGGCTGGCCCCACCTGTCATCGACCCAGGGGGGGTCAAACCCCTGGTCAGCAGGGCCTAACCCGCCGGCGGCTCGTCGCCGGTGGCAACAGGCGCGGCGGAGGGCGCGGGCTCGCTCCTCCGGCGTCCAAATGGACGGAGGAGAGCGGCTACGGGGAGCTGGAGCTCACCCGCGCCCATTTCAGCAAGCAGCAGCAGCTAGGGCGGCCGGAGACAATGGCCTCGAGCTCGGCAGCGGCGGCCGGAGCTCGGGCGTGCTCGGTTTCAGCGTTACACGGCACGGCGGGCGCGGCCGATGGGCTCTACGGGATGCTGGGGTCACCAGGAACACCCGGAGGCAACGAACGCAGGCGGAGAAGCTCGGGAGCACGGAGCTCACCGGCCATGGCGGACGGCGGCTTCGGTGCTCGTGGGGCGGCGGCTATAGGGCGCAATCGAAGGGGGAAAGGGGGAGGGGAGGCGTAGGAGCTCACAGCGGTGCCGTAGGGATGGTTAGCCGGCTCGGGGGCGCGCCGGAGTGGCCGAATCGACGGAGAAGATCCTCGGCGGCCGGCGAGGGGAAAACGTCGGGGGTGGCGTTCCGGGGCTCTTCTGGTCGCGTGACACGGCGAGGAGGTCTAGGGAGGACCGGCGGAGCTTCCTGGGGCGTCGGTGAGGCTAGGGGTGGCCGGTGGCCATGGGTACGGCGACGATGGCGGCGAGCTCCGCTCGGTGCTGTGCGCGAGAGGGAAACAGAGGAGGGAATGGGGTCCAGGGGGAGAGAGGGGAGGTGCAGGGGGCGAGGGCGTCTCCGTGGCGTGAGGGGGAGGCTCGGGAACGCCTCGGTGGAAGCAGGAGGTGGCCGAGGCGGCATCGGCGCTCGCCACCGAGCTGCTTCGGTGCGAGGGGAGGAAGAAGACAAGGGGGAGGAGGTGGGCTGGGCCGGCTACAGGTAAGTGGCCCAGGTACTTCCTTCTCTCTCTCTCTTTTATTTCTATTTCAGTTCTGTTTTCTTTTTTTTTTAATTCTTTTGCCACTGTTTTGAATTAAAATAATAATTCAAACAATGCCAAAACTCCTCTGAATATTTTATATTGCTAGATGGACTTTTCCAAAAGCTTATAAAATATTTCAGGGGGTATTTGAAATTATATTCTAATTATATGAATATAATTCAAATTCAAATAGCTAATGAATTAAATCCAAAGTCCCAAAAATAAATCATTAAAAATGTTCAATATTTTGGTTGGGATCAGAACCCTTACCAAAAATTATCAAACATTTAAGAAGAGCCTTTTGGAGCAATGAATGAGATTTCTAGGGTTTTTGCCCCTCTTTTATTTAGGGTTTTGAGGCTTCCAATATTCCTCAATTCAAGTTTCAAAAATATAGACATGATGCACACATGAAGCTAGCCTAGAGCAATGCCAGAAACTAGGGATGTGACAACTCACCCCCACTAAACAAGAATCTCGTCTCGAGATTCAAGCGTAGGGTAGGATGAAGGGGAAACGCAAACTAGTATAATCTTCACGATCCAGGGTGCACTTCAAATGAACGTTGATTTGAACACCATTATTGTCTTGAAGTCTTGCTCTGAGAAATCCTGTCAACATGACATGGAGGGAAGAAGGAGACTCTAGAAGGGTCGATCTTCTCGAAGATCGAACAACTCACGGAATGAGACATATGACCATCTCTCGGGTTGAGACACGAGATACACATCAAGAGGGGTGGAAAGAAACGGATGACGAAGGTTCACTAGGTAGACAACAATTTCACGCTTAAGAAGGTGGTAAACAATTGTCAACGTAGCGAGGAGTTGAGTTGCCATGATACCATAACGATACACCTTAGGAAAGGTGACTCGTAGAGATATCCCCTTAAGTGGCAAAAAGAATTACTTTTGATTCAGAGATCATTAAGACTCTCTATATCAGCCTAAGGCAAATCACAGCAATCGATTGGCGGGGTCGGTAGAATGGCATACTTGGACTTGGATGATGTGGATTACCTTGTTGAAGACAACGCAATGGATGAATTTGCTTATCACCGGAAATGGAAGAGACCCATGGTAGAATGGCACATTGGCGGTGCAGGCTAGGAACAGAATGCAAATGCTGGGAATGATTCTGATAACTGGGGAAGAACCCAACAATAGAGAGTGAATTCACGGTTTGAAAGGTCATAGCATTTCCGAGGAAACTGAGAGGAATCCCAGTTAGAGCCGATGATAACACGTAGCGCTTGTGCGTGCTCTCAGGAACTTGAGCATTTTCATATTCATCAAGGTTTCATCAACATCCATGTCAAGGTGCTGACAACACAACATACTATCATGATGAATAGCGATGGACGATGCATATGCAGAGGAGGATAACACTTTCTCAGATTTCACCTTAGCGAAGCCAAGGAACAAAATCTAGATGATCGACCGAGAGACATTTAGCACTCCGCTTCTAATGTTCTCCTTGATGTGCTAGTGTAACCCATTCATAGATATGGTTTGATATCTAAAACATCAAGTAAAAAGGTCGGACTTCGGGAACACAAAAATCCATAGGGGCAACTAGGGAGTAAACCCTACGAAATCCCTATGGGGAGGTGGCCAACTTCCTCAATCAAGATACTACAATAACAGGTCTTTCGGCTGGGTGGTGCTGGCCATGACATCGACTTCACCAGTTATCGAGGGACCAATATTATAGTTCTTGGGGAAATGTTCCAACCATCATATCTGTCTGAGATTCAGATCTGGTTGGTGTCAGGATATTCCAGACTCATCGAGTCTAGGAAGAAAAATGAAAGTTTGCAACACAAATCGACGAGATGACGTTGCGAGATTCTCGGGAAATGAACTACGATAGTAAGCTCCAAAACATGAGCTGGTTCTGCTACAAACATGTGAACACGTTGTCCCAGACAAGCATGCCCACGTAGCAGTCTTATAATTAAACACTACCGAGTTCTGGTTGGGAACCATCAGCGAGGATATCGAAGTTCTTTCATAAATCCGGATTAGCTCTTATGAAGATACTCCTTCTCCTTGAACAATCAGTCAGTGGCTTGGTGTGCTAGGATACACATATGGAATGAAGATGATCAGTCTATCAGACCATAGAATACTTCGCACATGCATGACTGACTTGCGATAATTCCAAAGGAAACAAAACAATCTTCCTCGAATTCATGGCGGCAACTTACACCAAATGCACATGAATTAGAGGAAGTCACTTCTTCCATCCAAGCATAGACTCTATGAACGGAGCACGAAGGCTTTGCTTACAAAATTTTCAACACTAGATTGATGTTCAACATGATTCATGGGGGGAGACAAAATGCTACTGATGGGCTCAACAGCAACTCATCGGAATTTCCATATCACTGGCCTTCCACCATCATGTGAACACGGTGATAGCATTGGTCAGACCAAAGGATATAATGGTGTATGCTCGAGGGATCAACCACGAGTAAGACAACATTACGAACATCGTTGGTTCTGACTTGATTTGACGGTAGCCCATACTCAATCAAAGGATTGATAAGACAATAGGTCCAACAACTGATCACAGGGACCAATCGATGAAGATATCATCTTTCTTCAACACACACTACACAAGAATATCTCTTTGGAACGAACTAAGTCAGGCAAGCTTTTATCTTCCAATTCTCCAGGTTGTTGTTTAGCTTATCCAACTAGCTCAGGGTATCCAACACGGATTCTTGGAGAAAGGGTGGTTTACAGGAATAAACCAACTTGATCACGAACTCAACATAGCGGTCAGGTGACAACCTGGTAATACTTCTGAGAAGATATTCAGAAAATCACGAACCACCGGTATGTTACTAAGCTCGAGAACAATCTTGCTTTTGAGGGCGAGACGATATGATCTAATGAGTGAGGACTTGACAAGATCCTAACTCATCAATCGAAGGGTGCACCGAAATAAGGACTAGGTAGCACGATCAGTCTTAGAAGGATGATTCGAAAACCAACATGCTAAGAATGAAATTATTATTCTTTAACTACCAAGCAACGAGGTTGCTGGGAGTATTGATTTCACACATCACAATTCATTTGTCGGTATTCCGGTTGCATCAACACGAGGGCCAGGAATGACTAATGATGGTGAGAAGTATCACTATGTCAAAATTCATGAGAGTTGGTGCAGTTCTCATGACAATTCTGACATAAAGGGGGTAATACTCCAAGGTAGAACAGAACCAAAAGCTGGGCTGGCATTTTGATCTGCGGAGCACAATTGCTTTGACCCAATCCTAGATATGGAAGAGGTACTGGAGTTTGTTTCTCCTAGTCATTCTGCGATAGAATGGCTTGACGGACCACAAGGGTAATAGGCATCGATAAACGAATGCATGCATACTCTTGACTATCAATTGATAAACGAGGGTCAGAAGACAACTAAAGAGGGACAACTCAAGGAACATATAACTTTCTGAGTTGTGGATGCATAGATTAGTATGTCGAACGAAGTTCAACATATTTCTTCCGGATAACCCATGCAGAAAGGTAGAACTGGCAGAGCCACAATATATAATGGAGAACTCATCAAGAATAATCCTGTTGTGATATTTCAGTTCAACGAGGAACTTCTGCCATAAGTAGTTCATGGTATTTGGAAGAAGAAGATACCACGGACTTCAAGGACTATCGCAAAGGTTACTAATATCCTAAAGGCACTAGCAATTACTATCAACATGAAGTAGGTAGAGTGAATCTCGGGTTCAAAACCCAGAAGTGAAATGCCTACTACTAAGTAGCATCACGGAATGCTTTCGAGAATAAAGGCCAGGATCATCACACTGGGATCACAAATCATTGCTAGATTACTAGGTGACTCCCTAAGACACCTAGGGTCATAATAATAACTCCAACATAATTGTCAAGGCAATAGAATATCTCAACTTAACAATTAGTGTGATTGAGCTGGCATAAAGGAGCATCGAAACCAGAGGAAAAGGATTTTGCAACTGCATCAGACTATTTAGAAACCTGGAATGACTCGGACAGCATAACGGCTGTAAATGCTCAAAAAAGACTTGAGACATTTACAAAAATGGTGGCATAACCACTCAGAAGCACAATATCAAGATCTCGAGATCAATAATTAACATACAGAGGTAGAAACTGAACTGAGACTTAAATCCAACAATCTTATAAGTCTACGGATTAGTAACACGTGATCCTAATAGAAAGAAGAGATAGCCTAGTTTTTAATCCCCGTAGAAGAGAAGATGATGACTCAGATCAGAAGGCCATGAGGTATAAGGAGTAAAAAGAGCCTTACGTTCCATCCCACAATCAATTCCCTTATATAACTAAAGAATTTCTAGACTCAACTTCGACCAGTTTGGCTTGGTAACCTACAGGCAGTCAAGCTCTGATACCAACGCTGTCAGGACCCCGACTCGATGTCACATCGATCTAGCCGGTAACACCTCATATCACTTTGCGGCCTCACGCACGGTATCCCCACGGGTGTCGCCTTACCTTTGCCCGGGACCGTTTGCGCCTTTTGGCTCACGTATATGATAGTGTCGCTAGCATCCATATGATAAGGAGCCCGGGCTGACATGACTAGTCATAAACCCAAAGTGGCACAGACTTACAGGGACAGGCATCCATGACCCAGCATCGAACGTGTCGGTCATCAGCAAGTGGGTCCGGGCTGTAGCACTGGGCTAGCAGGACTCCGGTAAACCGGGCTGTAGCGGGCTAACAGGACTCCGGTACTCAATGCGTGACATTTCCCCGAAGGGACAGACACAGGAACGAAGAAGGAGACATGCCGGCCAGCCTAAGTGTTCCAGAGCAGTAGCAAGCTACCATGGCTCAGCGGTAACACTAGGAGACATTTCCCGATAAGAGAGGCTACTAAAGATAAACAACTAGGTAGTCAGATCCCACACATACCAAGCATTTCAGTAACATACACACAATATGCTCGATATGTGCAATACAACATGGCATCACAACATGACTCTACAACTCAAGTATTTTAATCAATAGGCTCCGAGGAGCGAGATATTACAAACATGGGTCTCACGACCCAACAATCAGAGCATACAAGTCAAAGCACAAGCGGGAGCTATCATGTCTGGGTACAGACATCTATAAATGAAAAAGGCCGAGAAGCCTGACTATCTATCAGATCCTGCCGAGGGCACAAGATCGTAGCTGAGGTAACAAGCTAAACGTCGAAGTCCAAGCGGAACTACTAGTGAGACTGAAGTCTCTCTGCAAAACATAAAATAGGCAAACGTGAGTACAAATGTACCCAGCAAGACTTACATCAGATCTATCTACATATGCATCATTATCAACAAGGGGGTGGAGGGG
>NC_041386.1:108254476-108258248 GCF_002162155.2 Triticum dicoccoides
AGTTCTGTTTTCTTTTTTTTTTAATTCTTTTGCCACTGTTTTGAATTAAAATAATAATTCAAACAATGCCAAAACTCCTCTGAATATTTTATATTGCTAGATGGACTTTTCCAAAAGCTTATAAAATATTTCAGGGGGTATTTGAAATTATATTCTAATTATATGAATATAATTCAAATTCAAATAGCTAATGAATTAAATCCAAAGTCCCAAAAATAAATCCTTAAAAATGTTCAATATTTTGGTTGGGATCAGAACCCTTACCAAAAATTATCAAACATTTAAGAAGAGCCTTTTGGAGCAATGAATGAGATTTCTAGGGTTTTTGCCCCTCTTTTATTTAGGGTTTTGAGGCTTCCAATATTCCTCAATTCAAGTTTCAAAAATATAGACATGATGCACACATGAAGCTAGCCTAGAGCAATGCCAGAAACTAGGGATGTGACAAGTCATTAGCACGTGTCTGCCAAGCGTTCATAACGTCTTGGTTCTGTGGGACGGGTGCGTCACCTAGCGGTGCTTCTAGGACATAATCTTTCTTGGCAGCTATGAGGATGATCCTCAGGTTCCGGACCCAGTTCGTATAGTTGCTGCCATCGTCTTTCAGCTTGGTTTTCTCTAGGAACGCGTTGAAGTTGAGGACAACGTTGGCCATTTGATCTACAAGACATATTGTAAAGATTTTAGACTAAGTTCATGATAATTAAGTTCATCTAATCAAATTATATAATGAACTCCCATTCAGATAGACATCCCTCCAGTCATCTAAGTATAACATGATCCGAGTTAACTAGGCCGTGTCCGATCATCACGTGAGACGGACTAGTCAACATCGGTGAACATCTTCATGTTGATCGTATCTTCTATACGACTCATGCTCGACCTTTCGGTCTTCTGTGTTCCGAGGCCATGTCTGTACATGCTAGGCTCGTCAAGTCAACCTAAGTGTTTGCATGTGTAAATCTGTCTTACACCCGTTGTATGTGAACGTTGGAATCTATCACACCCGATCATCACGTGGTGCTTCGAAACAACGAACTGTCGCAACGGTGCACAGTTAGGGGGAACACTTTCTTGAAATTATTATGAGGGATCATATTATTTACTACCGTCGTTCTAAGTAAACAAGATGCAAAAACATGATAAACATCACATGCAATCAAATAATAATAGTGACATGATATGGCCAATATCACATAGCTCCTTTGATCTCCATCTTGGGGCTCCATGATCATCTTGTCACCGGCATGACACCATGATCTCCATCATCGTGTCTCCATGAAGTTGCTCGCCAACTATTACTTCTACTACTATGGCTAACACGTTTAGCAATAAAGTAAAGTAATTTACATGGCATTTCTCAATGACACGCAGGTCACACAAAAAAATAAAGACAACTCCTATGGCTCCTGCCGGTTGTCATACTCATCGACATGCAAGTCGTGATTCCTATTACAAGAACATGATTTCATACATCACATATATTTCATTCATCATTCATCACAACTTTGGCCATATCACATCACAAAGCACTTGCTGCAAAAACAAGTTAGACGTCCTCTAATTGTTGTTGCAAGTTTTATGTGGCTGCAATAGGGTTCTAGCAAGAACGTTTTCTTACCTATGTAAAAGCCACAACGTGATTTGTCAACTTCTATTTACCCTTCATAAGGACCCTTTTCATCGAATCCGCTCCAACTAAAGTGGGAGAGACAGACACCCGCTAGCCACCTTATGCAACTAGTGCATGTCAGTCGGTGGAACCAGTATCACGTAAGCGTACGTGTAAGGTCGGTCCGGGCCGCTTCATCCCACAATACCGCTGAAGCAAAATAAGACTAGTAGCAGCAAGAAAGTTGACAACATCTATGCCCACAACAAATTGTGTTCTACTCGTGCAAAGAGAACTACGCATAGACCTAGCTCTGATACCACTCTTGGGGAACGTCGCAGAAAACAAAAAATTTCCTACGGTTTCACCAAGATCCATCTATGAGTTCATCTAGCAACGAGTGCTCGGATGCATCTACATACCTTTGTAGATCGCGAGCGGAAGCGTTCAAAGAACGGGGATGAGGGAGTCGTACTCGACGTGATCCAAATCACCGGAGATCCTAGCGCCGAACGGACGGCACCTCCGCGTTCAACACACGTACGGTCAGCATGACGTCTCCTCCTTCTTGATCCAGCAAGGGGGAAGGAGAGGTTGATGAAGATCCAGCAGCACGACGGCGTGGTGGTGGATGCAGCAGTCACCGCAGCAGGGCTTTGCCAAGCTTCTACGAGAGGGAGAGGTGTAGCAGGGGGGAGGGAGGCGCCAAGGCTTAAGGGTGCGGCTGCCCCTCCCTCCCCCCTTTATATAGGCCCCCTTGGAGGGGGCGCCGGCCCTTGGAGATCAGATCTCCCAAGGGGGGCGGCGGCCAGGGGGGTTGGAGTACCCCCCAAGGCAAGTGGGGCGCCCCCCCACCCTAGGGTTTCCAACCCTAGGCACAGGGGATGGGCCAAGGGGGGCGCACCAGCCCACTATGGGCTGGTTCCCCTCCCCACTTCAGCCCATGGGGCCCTCCGGGATGGGTGGCCCCACCCGTTGGACCCCCGGGACCCATCCGGTGGTCCCAGTACAATACCGGTGACCCCGAAACTCTCCCGATGGCCGAAGCTGCACTTCCTATATATAATTCTTCACCTCCGGACCATTCCGGAACTCCTCGTGACGTCCGGGACTCCGAACAACTTTCGGGTTACTGCATATTCATATCTCTACAACCCTAGCGTCACCGAACCTTAAGTGTGTAGACCCTACGGGTTCGGGAGACATGTAGACATGACCGAGACGGTTCTCTGGTCAATAACCAATAGCGGGATCTGGATACCCATGTTGGCTCCCACATGCTCCTCGATGATCTCATCGGATGAACCACAATGTCGAGGATTCAGGAAATCCCGTATACAATTCCCTTTGTCAATCGGTACGTTACTTGCCCGAGATTCGATCGTCGGTATCCCAATACCTCGTTCAATCTCGTTACCCGCAAGTCACTTTACTCGTACCGTAATGCATGATCCCGTGACCAGACACTTGGTCACTTTGAGCTCATTATGATGATGCATTATCGAGTGGGCCCAGAGATACCTCTCCGTCATACGGAGTGACAAATCCCAGTCTTGATCCGTGTCAACCCAACAGACACTTTTGGAGATTCCCGTAGTATACCTTTATAGTCACCCAGTTACGTTGTGACGTTTGGTACACCCAAAGCACTCCTACGGTATCCGGGAGTTACACGATCTCATGGTCTAAGGAAAAGATACTTGACATTGGAAAAACTCTAGCAAACGAACTATACGATCTTGTGCTATGTTTAGGATTGGGTCTTGTCCATCACATCATTCTCCTAATGATGTGATCTCGTTATCAATGACATCCAATGTCCATAGCCAGGAAACCATGACTATCTGTTGATTAACGAGCTAGTCAACTAGAGGCTTACTAGGGACATGTTGGTGTCTATGTATTCACACATGTATTACGATTTCCGGGTAACACAATTATAGCATGAATAAAAGACAATTATCATGAACAAGGAAATATAATAATAATCCTTTTATTATTGCCTCTAGGGCATATTTCCAACATCCCCCCCAACCGAGGTTCACCTAGCAAAGTGCGAAGTAGCTAGCAGCCCAACCCCACTCGTGTCACCATGAAGGGAATCCTAAGTAAGCTATGAATGCATGCCCCCCCCCAACTGAGGTTCACCTAGAAAAGTGC
>NC_041386.1:108258503-108327661 GCF_002162155.2 Triticum dicoccoides
CCCCCCCACACACACACTTTCAGTCGGCGGTCCAGAGAAGCATATATCTCACCAATATGGATCATAAAACGGACCAATAATAATCCACCTTGGTCATACAACCTCTCTCTTGTTGTTGGTCAAAGTGATGGTCGTCCATGCGACCCCGGAGATGGGCTAGCTCGCCAATAATCACGCAAGTAGCTAGTCCCCGAAGATAACCACTACATGTGTGTGGCCCAAAGATATGTATGGAGAGGTGTGTTTTTGAGTAATAATGGAACAACTTTGATGTGGCACCATGATTTCGAACTAGAAATCCTCACACTGAGTGAGGGTTAGGTTGACGATGCATATGTATGTTACACCACACTTCAAGCCAACGACGGGGATTCATATATGCATGCATGCGTGCATAGTATATGCTCTCAAACTTAATTAGGTCTGAATCTCACCATGACCTATACTACGATAACACGAACCAAATGAAGAATCCGCCAAGGTAACCTATCTTGTTGTTGGTCAAGGTGATCATGGATGTCCACGCGGGCCCACAAATATATAGGCTTGTCGCGGATAACCACGCGAGGGAGTGTATTGTTTGAAGGCAACCACTACTTGTATATGTATGGAGGTGATGCGTGCATGCATGTTTGAATACACAACATTGATCTGGCGCGTGTGTCAAAAATCGTACACTAGCTCCCCACACAGAGCGAGATCGGTTCATGATGGTGTCGTTGTACTAGCCACTTCGACTTGATGGGAGGGATTCATGCGTACACATGCATGTGTGTGTGCTCAAAGTGTATCATGCATGTCATCTGAGAGCAAAAATAATAATCCCCTCCTAAGTCAAATTAACCTCTCTTGTTGTCAGGCAAAAAGAAGTGATGGACCAAGCAGGCCCATAGATGGAAAGCATCGATATCGCTGATAACCGCTTAAGTGGGTGCAAGAGGACAACCACCATCGCTTTGCATGTGGACCAAACATATATATGTTGAATACCCAAAATGCACAACTTTGATGTGCCACATGCCTCAAAAACCGTAAACCATGCACCCACACAGAGCGAGATTCATATCAAGCGTACTACATACAGGGCCGGCCCTGGGGTATGGCCAGAGGGGCGACCGCCTAGGACCTAGGCCTGGAGGGGGCCCATGATCCAACAAACAAATACAGGAAAAAACAAGGTTGAAAACAAAAGAGATGGGCTAAGGCCCAAATGCCTTGGCTGATTACTAGCGCTAGATGAAGCGTCGGACCGCCGGCCGACCCCGCTCATCAATCCCATCGCTTCGTGCTTTCGTATCTTCGTCAAGATCGGCCGTCGCTAGGATCCTTCGTCAGCCTGCTCTTGCACCGCCACCGTGTGGCCTTGCCAGCGACCCTTCGGCTAGTACCTCAACTTCAAGTAAGCACCAGCCGCCTTCGCATTTGGATTTGCTTCTAGGATTTCGATGTCCGTCTTTTACTAGAAGCTATCATTTTTTTGTTTCCCTTGACTAAATTGCAAACTGTTGGAGGTTAACATGCCGCCATACAGTCTGTGGTTCAGAAGGAAAATGATAGTCATCTTTGGATGACAAACTGGACTGTGCATGTTCAAAGATTTATAGATGTCATCATATTTCGTGAGATCTAGGATTTGGGATTGGGAGTCGTTGCTTTGGAGGGGGGAGTGTGTGGTACTGCAATCTATTCATGGTACTGTTGCGCTGCCTTGGCCTATATTCATCCATCCTCAATTTCAGTGTACATGATTAGGGTTCTGATGTACAAAATTCTAATTCTTTTCTCCATAGTTTTAGTAATTGTCCAACAATTATTATTGGACATCTCAAATTAAAGATGCATGGTTGAAAGTTTATTTTTAATATATTGCAAATGAAGTTATATATATTACATATCAAGCGCGCGCGCCCACACACACACACACACATACTAGCAAATATGCCCGTGCGTTGCAACGGAATATAAAATACTATGTATTTATAGTTAGTGAGAATTATATATGTGCACACGAAAAAGAAACATTTAGCTTATCGGTTTTGCCGCCTGTAAAGGAATCAATCTGTTATTTTTCCATTCATTGATCGAGGGCATTTAAGAGTTTCGTTACGTCATCGTATGTCAGAGAAGGCGCATGAGTTATTCAATATACTATTCCTTTCAATCCTTTGAATCGAGGGGATTTTAAGGTATTAGTTTCTGAATATTCTAAGAAACATGAATAACTTTTTAAATGCTAAACAGTTTTTTAAAAATTGACTACACTTTTGAAAAAACGTGAACATAATATGAAAGGAAACATCTTTTAAAATTCAAAAACATTTTATGAAAACACCAATTTTTTTAATAAAAACATGAACATTATTTGAATTTGTGAACATTTTTTAAAACGGGAACATGTGTTGAGAATTCATAAGATTTTTAGAAAATGTGTATCTTTTCTACACGAATATTATTTTTAATTTTGATATTTCACTAAACCAGGAATTATTTTGAAATTTGGAGCATTTTTCGAAATGCCATTTTCTTTTCCAAAATTCTGAACAATATTGAAAAATAATAATCTTTTAAAACAAAATGGGCGATTTTTTTGCAATTTTCGAATTTTTCAAAAATAGCAACACAATTTTGGAATTCTAAACATTTTCCAAATCTTGCTTTCTTGAGATTTTTTCATGTACGAAATAAATTCTAAAAGAAAAATAAACTTGAAAGGGAAAAAGATATAAGGAAAGGAGATTGAAAATAGAAGTAAATCACAGAAAAAATAAACATTATATGAATTTGTGAACCTTTTTTTAAAACAGGATCATGTGTTTAGAATTCATAATATTTTCAGAAAATGTGTATCTTTTATACACGAACATTATTTTTCTTTTCAAATTTCACTAAAACATGAATATTTTTCAAATTTGGATTTTTTTGAAATGCAGTTTTATTTTTTGACATCCCTAACAATTTTAGAAAACAATATTTTTTTAAAAGGGGCAACATTTTACAATTTCTGAATATTTCTTAAATTAGAAACAAAATTATGGAATTCAGAATATTTTCCAAAATTTCCTTTTTTATTCTGAACATTTTGTTAGAACTTTAATTTACGAAATAAATTCTAACAGAAAAATAAACTTTGAAGGGAAAAAGATATAGGGAAAGGAGAATAAAATTAGAAGTAAAACTCAGAAAAAAAAGGCCAGCCCATTATTGGTTGTCCTGTGCGAAACTCTGATTATTTGTCTCACCGTGCAGAAAATAGAGTTTTTCCAGCTGCATGGGCAGAAAAATAAGTGGTCTGGCTTTGCTACGCCACCACGCGCGGCCGATGTACGAAAATTCTTTTTCTAGTGGACAAAGGCATAAAAATTTAGTACCACCTCAGATAGAAAGAATTTTTTTTTCAACTGTAAACGGATGAAAATATTGGCGAAATGCAACTTGCTTTATTAGTAGGTATAAATATATTTGTTTACTTGTCAATCATATAGTCTTAGGACATAGGGGCCCCTGTTGCCGAGTTCGCCCTAGGGCCTTCCGAAACATAGGGCCGACCCTGACTACATATGATGGTCCCCTTCCCCCCTCTTCACCACATACTATATGCTCCTGCCTAATATATGTACAACCCAAAAGAATCGTCATTGATGGTGAAATTAATTAACCTTTTCCGATGTAGGTCAAAGTGATGCATGCATGCATGCATCGATGATGGCCTCATGGGCCACAGATGGAAGCGTCACACGTGAGTGTCCTAACTAGGATATATATGCATGTGGCCCAAAAAGGTGTTATGTGATGTTTGAATAACCAATTTCACAATTTTGATGTGGCACGTGCCTCGGTAACTAAAAAGTCCCGACACTGAGTGATGTATACTTGTTCACGGATGCATATGTATAGTATATATGCTAGTCTCCTCCCACCTCTTCAATGCGTACTATATACCACCATAACACAAACAAAAAGATTCTACCTTGCTGGTCAAATTAACCTCACTGTTGGCTGTTCGTCAAAGTGATGGATGACGACCTCGCGGGCCCACAGAAAGCGTCACACGCGAGTATCGAGTGTCGTGTAGGACAACCATCGACTGCATGTGGCAAAACATTTATGTATGAAAGGGTCGTGTAATGTTTTAAATAATGATTTCATGACTCTGATGTGGCACCAGCCTGCCTAACAAAATGGCCAACCCACACGATGACTCACAACTTGTACTGTACTGTGAGCCACCCGCCACCCCCAGACGCACACACCCACACACACGCCACGAATCCACCGCAACTACGATGCATGTTAAATTAATTATCCCGCGGTGAACATACATGTTACCAAAGGAGTGACATTTTAATTTCAAAAAATCACAGAGATCATTAAGACGTTTTAATACATTGATTGATTGATTTTCTATGGTTATAATGTGCAAAAATCAAATTTGAGCTACATGCACACATGACAGTGCACCTAAATGGATTGCAAAAACACATGTCTCACCGGGTGCATGTTTACTCCCCGTGCAACAAATTTCAAACATTGAGAATCTTGATTTTTAAATTCTAGTACATCCAAAACTTATTTGAAGTTCACGAAACTTATCGTGTTGTCATATGGACACCAATACAAAGTGGCATTGTACTTTTTTGGTCAAATTTGAGACTAGTTTTGATGTAATCTTTATCTAATTACAGACAGGCGATTATTAATAATTGGGAACCAATACCCCAAATGGTTTATTTATTCGAACCGTGAGTGTTAGACCAACAATGGATACGTGCCATGCTTCGGTTAAGCAATAAAGTGGCAAATTAATCATCCAAATATAAAAACAATATACGTGCCGTCGCGCGACTCGTGTGGCGTGCGAGCAGGCGTGAGTTGACGGGACACGTTCGCTGCGTAGGCAGACGAGGAGGCATGCATACAGGTGTGTTAATTGACGGAGGCGTGCTCGCTACGCAGTGTCAATGGGAGGCGTGCGAGTAGCTGTGTGAAACTTTGGTAGGCATGCCAGCAGTCCGGTGTGCAGGCTCACCGGGAGGCGAGCCATCGGTTTGACCGCCACCCGCCTCTCTCCCACAACTCCCACTAGTCCATATTAATGGTGCGCCCGAGCGACCGCACCCCCCATCCTCGCTACGCACACACAATCCTCTCTCTCCGCTTGCATCCTCGACGCCACTCTCAGTCCTCAAAGCCGTCAGTGTATGAGGATGCCGCCGAAGTGCCCCATCGGAGGGAGTGGCGACGCCGAGGCTGCTAAAGCACCGGAGCACGTCGTGGAGATGGAGACAGAGGTTGCCGTCACCACCGGTGAGTTACCGCTCACCCTGACGTCATCGATGGCTCGAGCTTCCACAGCCGGAGGCGGAGTTCCACACCGACTCCGACGACCACTCCGGTGACGACTCCAACGACCACTCCGGCGATGACTCCGACGACGACGGACATCTGGTTAGTCATCTATACCCATTTATGTGTCAAATAGATCATAGGGTTTATATGATTACTCCCGCCTCCCCCTTTTTGGAGTAGAAATCATGCGGTTATGTTCTCCCAATCCATGAAATCTGAGTAAGTTTCGTTAGATCCATGTAGTGTATTGATTGTTTAAATGGTACAGGTGATAAGTGATTAGTTGTTTCATCTATGCAAATGATTTCTGGTAGTAATCCGACTAGGGTTAGTGTTCATGCTAATAATTCCTAGCCAGGACTTGACAATTGATTTTGAATGACCTACATATGTGTGTGCCATTATTTTCTTCAAGATTGGTCTGTACATAGACGATTGTGCTTAAAAATCGATCCATAATCTCTGGGTATGTATAAATATATAGCCATAAATTCCTAATCCTACTTCACAGCATGTAATCGATGATTTGATGTCAAATTTGTTTTACTATTCGTATAGGTGTTGTCTGATGATGTGGATAGCGAGGATAAAGATGTCCAGAGGAGGTACAACAGGCAAATCCTGAGGGAGCTTTATGCGGGAATGCATAACAGGCGTATTGGGACCTGGAACGACGGCTATGGATGCCCATTTTGCAACCAGAAGCTTCATGACGCGTATCTAAGTGTTATGACGCATGCAAGAGGACGGGTCGTTGGCTCCTTCAAGCAAAAGTATTCTCGCAGGGTGGCGCACGGCTCGTATGCCGAGTACCTGGAGAAGCTTCAAGATCGTGCCGGCCTGTGAGATGAGATGTGGGATGGATGGAACTATATGTGTACACTTGAGTATGCTTAATACTATTGAACTATGTACTACTTATGGTTAAACTATGCTTATCTACGTGTACGCTTATTATCCATGTCTGAGTATGTTAAATATCTCGCCAAATTTTGGTAAAAATTACAACGGGGGACCAATAAACCAGGACGGAGGTAGTAAGTCAATCACACACGGTTCCCAAAATTGGAACCGTGTGCGATGACTTTCATTTTGCCTGCTACGTCAATCACACACGGTTCGCTCTAGCAAACCGTCGCCCCCAAAATTCTTTGTGGGACAGAAAACGCTCACCACCCGATTCAAAAAACAAAAAAGAAAACCCTCACCATCTCCACGTCAAAAAAAACCTCACCCCGCCCGCCACCCCCCTCGTCCCCTCCGGTATGTTTCCCATTCACACCTACACAAGCTCCTTCCCGTCTATGCCATGGAACCGCCTATCACGGCGGTAAACACTTAGCTCGACGCGTGCCGCCACTGCCAGGCTGATGGCAAAGCCCACCGCATTTTGCCACTTCTGCTTGCCGCCGCCTATCGCCATCGACTTTCTCGATGCTGCTCACGGTCGACCCAACTCCGCTCGGTTGGGGAATCTGCCGTACTGAGGGTTCTTTCTCATGGATGACAAGGTAACTAATTTAACGAGATATTATCTCATCTCTTATCCCAGTTCATCTGCCTCCTTTAATCACCCGGCGGAAATCGCCATGAATTCATTTTTATTCGGGATGATTTGAGGGTTTTCTTTCATTCATAGAATGTATAATGCGCTGACACTTCAGGACTTGGTGACCGCCTCCAGAGATTCCATCTCATCGTACCAGATAACTTGAGGACACGCGCAGTATGTTCAATCTCACCCTAAATTGGTTGGCATGGCCTACTTTCCTGAACATATTCTAAATATTGCTACATTTGGATAAAAAGTGCCACATGCACCATATACGTCAAAGGGGATTTTCCCCCTCTTCTTTCAATATTAGGAAAATTAATGATGTATTGTTCTTTCGATTACTCTCATATTTCCATGACATCATGTTTACCCTATCTGTTTAATTATAGACTTTTGTCCTTCGATTTCAACTGTTGTACAGTTCTTTCAATTTGGGCCCATATTTGCATGTTACCATATTTTCTTTAACAATCCTACCATTTTCTGCAGGACATCCCTCACTATGCAACAGATTATGTAGTGCACAATTTTTCCCTTTACATACATCAAGGCTCCACGAATGTCATACTGCACATAAACAATGGATTTACAATTGTTGCTACTCTAAGACTTGATGAACGTGGTGACTCCTATTTTGGCACTGGCTTTTGGAATGAAATTGCAAAGTTTTATGTACTGAAAGCTAGCACTAAAATTGCACTGCACATAGAAGGGCCTGGTCATGAGATATATGCTAACTTCCCCGACAAAATCATCCGTCCAGACTTTGTTCGAAGTAAGTTTTCTTTTCAACTATCTGCATATGTTGACTTACCCAGCAAATGTCAAATGAATTGTGTAGTATTTAAGCAACCAATTCTTATTCCCTTTTCTTACTATATCCCTACCTAATAACTTCTAGTTACCAATACACTTTTCTATTGCCCTGTTTTAACTAAATATTCCATGTACTCCCATTTCTATCAGAAAGAGCTGCTGACAGGGAGACTTTGGAGGTGGAGAACGGGGCTGCCAACAAGCGGAGGCGGGGAGAGCTAGAACCGCAAGCGACTCCAGCAGACCTAGACTTAATCAGCAGCATCCCCGATGATATGTTGAGAATCATCATCTCTCTCCTCCCAATCAAATATTGGGCGCGGACAGCCCTCCTTTCCCGGCGGTGGCGCCCCCTATGGAACTCCAGCCTCTCGACCTCATCGACACCCACGAGCTCTGCCATGACTATCACAAAATCTTGGATGCGTTCTCCAAGATCCTTGGCAGTCACCTTGGCCCAACCAAAGGCCTTAGAATGGGCAAGTTCCGTTCCAATGGCAAGGATCGAGCCAAGCTTGACGACTGGTTCCGATCCCCCGCCCTAGGTCAGCTCGTGGAGCTCACTTTTGATGATGGGCATATGCGATCGCTGCCAACGTCCGCACTCCGCCTCGCGCCCACGCTGCGTGTCGCCAAGTTCAGGAACTGCCATTTCCCGCCCCTTAATGACACGCCCGCTCTTATTCTACCATGACTGAAGCACCTCGAGCTCGTCGTCATCTGCCTCTCAAAGGGTGACATGGAGCGCCTTCTCCGTGGCTGAACTGCACTCGAGTACCTTCATTTTCATGCGGTCAATGGGTTGAGTACCTTCCACATCACCTCCATGACTCTCCGGACTATTTATGTGTGTTGTTGGTGCAGCAGGAAGACGTCACAAAAGGTGGACCACGATACGGTCATCTAGGACACACTTGCACTTGAGATATTACTTGTAGTTGATCAAGAAGGTCCAACAAGAATCAATGTCATTCCTGCGCCGAAATTGACAGTGGTGGGCTACTCGTCTAACAAATACTCCGAACTTGTTATTGGATCCACACCCGTTTAGGTACAACAGCCGCCTTCTACCTCTCCTTCTAAAAATTAACATTATTTCCAATTTTAAAGATGTTTGTTCGTCTGTCATTCAGAAAATGATTCCGACAAGCTTGACCCCAAAACTGCGCACAGTGAAGGTCTTGGCACTAGAATCTATCGGGCCCGACCTGGAGCAAGTTATCAGTTTCCTAAGATGCTTTCCGTGCCTAGAGAAGCTATATATTGAGGTGATGTTCCTTTCCTGCTAAATGTTAACCATAAGGGTGTTCAATTTGTGACACCTTTTTCCAAGTTTACAATGACAATGTACTACAATTTCTGAAGGTTCTTTTGGAGGATTTCAGTACATACATGCCACCCCAATATTGGTTGCTTGATCCATATGGTTACATTCAATAAGCATTTCGCCTTTGGATTCATCTGTACTAGTTTCTTAGGGAACTTTTCATCCACTCCAACCTCTTGTGAAGAAGGCTACATTTTTCTAGAATGTAATCAAATGCCCATGTTAATCATGTCAGATCGAAGATGGCATGTTAGTGCATTTTAGAAATCCTGCAAACCAAGTAGCTAGGCCTATAGTAATGTTCAAAACTGCATGTAGGCACTAACACATTTTCTTCTTTTGCAGATAAGATTAGGCCCAGTGGTGGATAATGTGATACAATATGACAATCACGTCGAATGCCTAGATCTGCATCTCTCAGAAATTACTTTGAACTCCTACTGAGGGACCTTACCGGAGATTATATTCGCCAGGTTCTTTGTTCTTGGAGCAAAGGTGCTAAAGGAAATGAGGTTTGCCCTACATTTTGTTGGGGATCGTAGCAGAAATTCAAAATTTTCCTACGTGTCACCAAGATCAATCTATGGAGGGACTAGCAACGAGAGAGAAGGGGAGTGCATCATACCCTTGTAGATCGCTAAGTGGAAGCGTTCAAGAGAACGGGGTTGATGGAGTCGTACTCGTCTTGATCCAAATCACCGATGATCCTAGCGCCGAACGGACGGCACCTCCGCGTTCAACACACGTACGGAGCAGAGACGTCTCCTCCTTCGTGATCCAGCAAGGGGGAAGGAGAAGCTGATGGAGATCCAGCAGCACGACGGCGTGGTTGTGGAAGTAGCGGGATCCCGGCAGGGCTTCGCCAAGCACAAGCGGGGAGGAAGAGGTGTCACGAGAGGGAGGGAGGCGCCAGGGCTTCAGGTGCGGCTGCCCTCCCTCCCCTCTACTATATATAGGGTCCTAGGGGGCTCCGGCCCCTTGTAGATCCCATCTAGGGAAGGGGCCAGCATCCCTAGGGGTGGCTTGGCCTCCAAGCCAAGTGGAGGCGCCCCCATCCCTTAGGGTTTCCAACCCTAGGCGCATGGGAGGCCCAAGGGGGGCACACCAGCCCACCAGGGGCTCGTTCCCACGCCCCTTCGGCCCATGGGGCCCTCCAGGATAGGTGGCCCCACCCGGTGAACCCCCAGGACCCTTCCGGTGGTCCCGGTACAATACCAATGACCCCGAAACTCTCCCGGTGGCCGAAACTAGACTTCCTATATATAAATCTTTACCTCCAGACCATTCCGGAACTCCTCGTGACGTCCGAGATCTCATCCGGGACTCCGAACAACTTTCGGTTAACCGCATACTAATATCTCTACAACTCTAGCGTCACCGAACCTTAAGTGTGTAGACCCTACGGGTTCGGGAGACATGTAGGCATGACCGAGACAACTCTCCGGTCAATAACCAACAGCGGGATCTGGATACCCATGTTGGCTCCCACATGCTCCACGATGATCTCATCGGATGAACCACGATGTCGAGGATTCAATCAATCCCGTATACAATTCCCTTTGTCTACCGGTATAGTACTTGCCCGAGATTCGATCGTCGGTATCCTGATACCTTGTTCAATCTCGTTACCGGCAAGTCTCTTTACTCGTTCCGTAACACATCATCCCGTGATCAACTCCTTGGTCACATTGTGCACATTATGATGATGTCCTACCGAGTGGGCCCAGAGATACCTCTCCGTTTACACGGAGTGACAAATCCCAGTCTCGATTCGTGCCAACCCAACAGACACTTTCGGAGATACCCGCAGTGCACCTTTATAGCCACCCAGTTACGTTGTGACGTTTGGTACACCCAAAGCATTCCTACGGTATCCGGGAGTTGCACAATCTCATGGTCTAAGGAAATGATACTTGACATTAGAAAAGCTTTAGCATACGAACTACACGATCTTGTGCTAGGCTTAGGATTGGGTCTTGTCCATCACATCATTCTCCTAATGATGTGATCCCGTTATCAATGACATCCAATGTCCATGGTCAGGAAACCATGACCATCTATTGATCAACGAGCTAGTCAACTAGAGGCTTACTAGGGACATGTTCTGGTCTATGTATTCACACATGTATTATGGTTTCCGGTTAATACAATTATAGCATGAACAATAGACAATTATCATGAACAAGGAAATACAATAATAACCATTTTATTATTGCCTCTAGGGCATATTTCCAATAGTCTCCCACTTGCACTAGAGTCAATAATCTAGTTCACATCACTATGTGATTGTAATGAATCCAACACCCATGGGGTTTGTTCATATCTTGCTTGTGAGAGAGGTTTATCAGTCAATGGGTCTGAACCTTTCAGATCCATGTGTGCTTTACAAATCTCTGTCATCTTGTAGAAGCAGCTACCATGCGCTACTTGGAGCTATTCCAAATAACTGCTCTACTATATGAATCCGGTTTACTCCTCAGAGTCATCCGGATTAGTGTCAAAGTTTGCATCGACGTAACCCTTTATGATGAACTCTTATACCACCTCCATAATCGAGAAAATTCCTTAGTCCACTAGTTACTAAGGATAAGTTCGACCTCTGTCATGTGATCCATTCCTGGATCACTCTTGTACCCCTTGACTGACTCATGGCAAGGCACACTTCAGGTGCGGTACACAGCATAGCATACTATAGAGCCTACGTCTAAAGCATAGGGGACGACCTTCGTCATTTCTCTCTCTTCTGCCGTGGTCAGGTCTTGAGTCTTACTCAATACTCACACCTTGTAACACAACCAAGAACTCCTTCTTTGCTGATCTATTTTGAACTCCTTCAAAATCTTGTACGGTATGTATTCATTTGAAAGTACTATTAAGCGTTTTTGATCTATCCTTATAGATCTTGATGCTCAATGTTCAAGTAGCTTAATCCAGGTTTTCCATCGAAAAACACTTTTCAAATAACCCTGCATGCTTTCCAGAAATTCTACATCATTTTTGATCAACAATATGTTAACAACATATACTCATCAAAAATTCTATAGTGCTCCCACTCACTCCTTTGGAAATACAAGTTTCTCATAAACTTTGTATAAACCCAAAATCTTTGATCATCTCATCAAAGCGTACATTCCAATTCCAAGATGCTTACTCCAGTCCTTAGAAGGATTGCTGGAGCTTTGCATACTTGTCAGCATCTTTCAGGATTGACAAAACCTTCTGGTTGTATCACATACAACATTTCCTCAAGAAAAACATCGAGGAAACAATGTTTTGACATCCTTTATGCAAGATTTCATAAATAATGCAGTAACTGCTAACATAATTCCAACAGACTCTTAGCATCGCTACGAGTGAGAAAGTCTCATCGTAGTCAACTCCTTGAACTTGTCGGGAAACATCTTAACGACAAGTCGAGCTTTCCTAATGGTGACACTTACCATCATTGTTTGTCTTCCTTTTAAAATCCATCTGCACCCAACAGCCTTACGACCATCAAGTAGTTCTTTCAAAGTCTATACTTTGTTTTATACATGGATCCTCTCTCGGATTTTATGGCCTCGAGCCATTCATCGGAATCCGGGCCCACCATCGCTTCTCCATAGCTCGTAGGTTCATTGTTGTCTAGCAACATGACTTCCAAGACAGGATTACGTACCTCTCTGAAGTAGTACGCATCTTTGTCGATCTATGAGGTTTGGTAGTGACTTGATCCTAAGTTTCATGATCACTATCATAAGCTTCCACTTCAATTGGTGTAGGTTCCACAGGAACAACTTCATGTGCCCTGCTACACACTAGTTGAAGTGATGGTTCAATAACCTCATCAAGTCTCCACCATCCTCCCACTCAATTCTTTCGAGAGAAACTTTTCCTCGAGAAAGGACTTGTTTCTAGAAACAATCACTTTTGCTTCCGGATCTGAAATAGGAGGTATACCCAACTATTTTTGGGTATTCTATGAAGATGCATTTATCCGCTTTGGGTTCGAGCTTATCATCCTGAAACTTTTTCACATAAGCATCGTAGCCCCAAACTTTTAAGAAACGACAGGTTAGGTTTCTCTAAACCATAGTTCATACGGTGTCGTCTCAACGGAATTGTGTGGTGCCATATTTAAAGTGAATGCGGTTGTCTCTAATGCCTAACCCATAAACGATAGTGGTAATTTGATAAGAGACATCATGGTATGCACCATATCCAATAGGGTGTAGTTATGATGTTCGGACACACCATCACACTATGGTGTTCCAGGCGGTATTAGTTGTGAAACAATTTCCACAATGTCTTAATTGTGTGCCAAACTCGTAACTCAGATATTCATCTCTATGATCATATCATAGACATTTTATCATCTTGTCACGATGATCTTCAACTTCACTCTGCAATTACTTGAACCTTTCAATAATCCAGACTTGTGTTTCATCAACTAAATATACTCAGCATCTACTCAAATCATCTGTGAAGCAAGAACATAACGATATCCACTGCGTGCCTCAGCACTCATTGGACTGCACACATCAAAATGTAATACTTCCAACAAGTCGCTTTCTTGTTCCATCTTACTGAAAACGAGGCCTTTCAATCATCTTGCCCATGTGGTATGATTTGCATGTCTCAAGTGATTCAAAATCAAGTGAGTCCAAATGATCCATCTGTATGGAGTTTCTTCATGCATATCTACCAATAGACATGGTTCGCATGTCTCAATCTTTTCAAAAATGAGTGAGTCCAAAGATCCATCAACATGGAGCTACTTCATGCGTTTTATACCAACATGACTCAAATGGCAGTGCCACAAGTATGTGGTACTATCATTACTATCTTATATCTTTTGGCATGAACATGTGTATCACTACGATCGAGATTCAATAAACCATTCATTTTAGGTGCAAGACCATTGAAGGTATTATTCAAATAAACAGAGTAACCATTATTCTCCTTAAATGAATAACCGTATTTTGATAAACATAATCCAATCATGTCTATGCTCAACGCAAACACCAAATAACAATTATTTAGGTTTAACACCAATCTCGATGGTAGAGGGAGCATGCGATGCTTGATCACATCAACCTTGGAAACACTTCCAACACATATCGTCATCTCACCTTCAGCTAGTCTTTGTTTATTCCGTAGCCTTTTATTTCGAGTTACTAACACTTAGCAACCAAACCAGTATTTTAATACCCTGGTGCTACTAGGAGTACTAGTAAAGTACACATTAATATAACGTATTTCCAAAATACTTCTGTCTATCTTGCCAGCCTTCTCATCTACCAAGTATCTAGGGTAGTTCTGCTTCAGTGACCGTTCCCCTCATTACAGAAGCACTTAGTCTCGGGTTTGGTTCAACCTTGGGTTTCTTCACTAGAGCAGCAACTGATTTGCCGTCTCATGAAGTATCCCTTCTTTCCCTTGCCCTTCTTGAAACTAGTGGTTTAACCATCAACAATTGATGCTCCTACTTGATTTCTACTTTCGCGGTGTCGGACATCGCGAATTGCTCAAGGATCATCATGTCTATCCCTGATATGTTATAGTTCATCACGAAGCTCCAATAGCTTGGTGGCAATGACTATGGAGAACTATCACTATCTCATCTGGAAGATTAACTCCCACTCGATTCAAGCGATTGTAGTACTCAGACAATCTGAGCACATGCTCAACGATTGAGCTTTTCTCCCTTAGTTTGCAGGCTTAAGAAACTTGTCAGAGGTCTCATACCTCTTGACGTGGGCACTAGTCTGAAATCCCAATTTCAGTCTTTGGAACATCTCATATGTTCTGCGACGTTTCAAAAACGTCTTTGGTGCCACAATTCTAAACCGTTAGCATTACGCATTGAACTATCATGTAGTCATAAAAATGTGTATGTCAGATGTTTCCAAACATCTACAGACGATGCTCGAGGTTCAGCACACTGAGTGGTGCATTAAGGACATAATCCTTTTGTGCAGCAATGAGGACAACCCTCAATTTGCGGACCCAATCCGCATAATTGCTACTGTCAACTCTCAACTAAATTTTCTCTAGGAACATATCTAAAACAGTAGAACCAAAGCGTGAGCTATGACATAATTTGCAAAGACCTATTGACTATGTTCTTGATAATTAAGTTCATCTAATCAAATTATTCAATGAACTCCCACTTAGATAGACATCCCGCTAGTCATCTAAGTGATACATGATCCGAGTCAACTAGGCCATGTCCGATCATCACGTGAGACGGACTTGTCATCATCGGTGAACATCTTCATGTTGATCGTATCCACTATACGACTCATGTTCGACCTTTCGGTCTTCCGTGTTCCGAGGCCATGTCTGTACATGCTAGGCTCGTCAAGTTAACCTAAGTGTATTGCGTGTGTAAAGCTGGCTTACACCCGTTGTATGCGAACGTTAGAACCTATCACACCCGATCATCACGCGGTGCTTCGGAACAACGGACCTTAGCAACGGTGCATAGTTAGGGGGAACACTTTCTTGAAATTATTGCGAGGGATCATCTTATTTATGCTACCGTCGTTCTAAGCAAATAAGATGTAAACATGACAAACATCACATGCAAATCATAAAGTGACATGATATGGCCAATATCATCTTGCGCCTTTGATCTCCATCTTCGAGGCGCGGCATGAACACCATCGTCACCGGCATGACATCATGATCTTCATCATCATGATCTCCATCATCGTGTCTTCATGAAGTTGCCTCGCCAACTATTACTTCTACTACTATGGCTAACGGTTAGCAATAAAGTAAAGTAATTACATGGCGTTTTCATTGACATGCAGGTCATAAATAAATTAAGACAACTCCTATGGCTCCTGCCGGTTTTCATACTCATCGACATGCAAGTCGTGATTCCTATTACAAGAACATGATCAATCTCATATATCACATATATCATTCATCACATCCTTTTGGCCATATCACATCACATAGCATACCCTGCAAGAACAAGTTAGACGTCCTCTAATTGTTGTTGCATGTTTTACGTGGCTGCTATGGGTTTCTAGCAAGAACGTTTCTTACCTACGCAAAACCACAATGGTGATATGCCAATTGCTATTTACCCTTCATAAGGACCCTTTTCATCAAATCCGATCCGATTAAAGTGGGAGAGACAGACACCCGCGAGCCACCTTATGCATCAAGTGCATGTCAGTTGGTGGAACCAGTCTCACGTAAGCGTACATGTAAGGTCGGTCCGGGCCGCTTCATCCACAATGCCGCCAGATCAAGATAAGACTAGTAATGGTAAGCAAATTGAACAAATCATCACCCACAACTGCTTTGTGTTCTACTCGTGCATAGAATCTACGCATAGACCTGGCTCATGATGCCACTGTTGGGGATCATAGCAGAAATTGAAAATTTTCCTACGTGTCACCAAGATCAATCTATGGAGAGACTAGCAACGAGAGAGAAGGGGAGTGCATCTACATACTCTTGTAGATCGCTAAGCGGAAGCGTTCAAGAGAACGGGGTTGATGGAGTTGTACTCATCGTGAACCAAATCACCGATGATCCTAGCGCTGAACGGACGGCACCTCTGCGTTCAACACACGTACGGAGCGGAGACGTCTCCTCCTTCTTGATCCAGCAAGGGGGAAGGAGAAGTTGATGGAGATCCAGCAGCATGACGGCGTGGTGGTGGAAGTAGCGGGATCCCGGCAGGGCTTCGCCAAGCACAAGCAGGGAGGAAGAGGTGTCACGGGAGGGAGGGAGGTGCCAGGACTTCAGGTGCGGCTTCCCTCCCTCCCCTCCACTATATAAAGGGGCCTAGGGGGGCGCCAGCCCCTTGTAGATCCCATCTAGGGAAGGGGCGGCAGCCCTAGGGGTGGCTTGGCCTCCAAGCCAAGTGGAGGCGCCCCCACCCCTTAGGGTTTCCAACCCTAGGCGCATGGGAGGCCCAAGGGGGACGCACCAGCCCACCAGGGGCTGGTTCCCACGCCCCTTCAGCCCATGGGGCCCTCCGGGATAGGTGGCCCCACCCGGTGGACCCCCGGGACCCTTCTGGTGATCCCGGTACAATACCGATGACCCCGAAACTCTCCCGGTGGCCGAAACTGGACTTCCTATATATAAATATTTACCTCCAGACCATTCCGGAACTCCTCGTGATGTCCGGGATCTCATCCGGGACTCCGAACAACTTTCGGTTAACCGCATACTAATATCTCTAGCGTCACCGAACCTTAAGTGTGTAGACCCTACGGGTTCGGGAGACATGTAGACATGACTGAGACAACTCTCCGGTCAATAACCAACATCGGGATCTGGATACCCATGTTGGCTCCCACATGCTCCACGATGATCTCATCGAATGAACCACGATGTCGAGGATTCAATCAATCCCGTATACAATTCCCTTTGTCTACCGGTATAGTACTTGCCCGAGATTCGATCGTCGGTATCCCGATACCTTGTTCAATCTCGTTACCGGCAAGTCTCTTTAATCATTCTGTAACACATCATCCCGTGATCAACTCCTTGGTCACATTGTGCACATTATGATGATGTCCTACCGAGTGGGCCCAGAGATACCTCTCCATTTACATGGAGTGACAAATCCCAGTCTCGATTCGTGCCAACCCAACAGACACTTTCGGAGATACCCGCAGTGCACCTTTATAGCCACCCAGTTACGTTGTGATGTTTGGTACACCCAAAGCATTCCTACGGTATCCGGGAGTTGCACAATCTCATGGTCTAAGGAAATGATACTTGACATTATAAAAGCTTTAGCATACGAACTACACGATCTTGTGCTAGGCTTAGGATTGGGTCTTGTCCATCACATCATTCTCCTAATGATGTGATCCCGTTATCAATGACATCCAATGTCCATGGTCAGGAAACCATGACCATCTATTGATCAACGAGCTAGTCAACTAGAGGCTTACTAGGGACATGTTGTGGTCTATGTATTCACACATGTATTACGGTTTCCGGTTAATACAATTATAGCAGGAACAATAGACAATTATCATGAACAAGCAAATACAATAATAACCATTTTATTATTGCCTCTAGGGCATATTTCCAACACATTTATTTTGCAAAAATGAATGATCTGTTGATCAGCGCCGGTGCCTGTGGCAGAATGGAGTAGGCTCCAAAAATGCTGAATTTTATTTTGGAACTTCAGATGACAGAGTAATCGAAAGTCATCGGGTCAACCCCATACATGAATTCTCAGCGGCTGACCCCTTTGCAAAAATTGTGAGGTTTCGAAGCTAGACCTAGAAGCGGTGATACTAGTTTGAACCTCTCTGATATCCATGTTCAGTGCATCAGCGCGAGCGTTTGCAGCTGATGAGCTGAATTTCATTTCTAATGTCAGTTTGAACCTTGTAATCTTCGAATTTGAGCCATATAACTCTGGAATTTGAACCTTGTAACATTTCGAGCTTTTGTGGTACAATCATTGAAATGGCATTGTATGAGACTCGTATATTGCTAGCACTATCTTGAACTTAATATGCAATGGTCTTAGATTTTATTAACCATTCTAGAATCAGTTTACCTTGTCGATCTCACAGCACATGATCTGTATAGCTAACTCGACTGCGATCTTCGACAATATTACACACAGTTAGTTTCTTCCATCATGTGCACTATAGAGCGCAGAATTAATTATCGCACTCGAGTGTCCATCATCACCCTTCTATGTAACTTTGAGCTCATAAACCAAGGGTAAACTTATGACTGAAGTCATTCCACACACTTCGTTATTACAAAGCTTTTTGCCAATAAACGTCCACGATTTGTCCCTCTTCTAGCCGATGCGTGGCCAAACTAGCCGGGCGGGAAGCTTGCGCGGTAGCGCGGGAACAGGCTCTTCGAGCCCACGCCTGGGATGCGGTTTTATCAAGCATGCACTGGATTCCAGAATCCTCTGCTATGAACACCGTGACAAGACATGATGATTACAGGCCGACCAGCCCCCATTTATTACAGCGGCCATTTAACCTACCCTTGTGTCTCTTCAACCTTTTGATTGCGCCCCACCATTGCCAGAAGCACACCCATCACGAGAAATTCTTAGAGGGTATCCTGCGCGGCTCCAATGGCACTCCGAGCGGTTGCCGGCGACGAGCAATAGTTCACCATGCGTGTCGTGGTGGACACCCACGGAAGGTTCATGGACCTCTCGGTGGTGTACACCAACGACTCGGTCTGGGCGGAGCACTCCATCCACATCATGGAGTTGTTGCTTGCCGAGGATAAGTACAAGGTGGTCAGGTTCGACCTCGAGTACACCCGCTCTCGTGCCGGGTCTTGTCCTAAGGTCGCCGTCACCTAGATGTGCATGCGCCACCACGTCCTCGTCTACCCCTATTGCCTGGCCACAAGGCCTTGCAAGCGTTTCGCCAGGTTTGTCAACAACCCCCACTACATGTTTGCTATGGTGGACATCACCAACGATGTAAAGGCACTCGAGAATTCAGGCATCGCCTCCCAGAATATTGTCGACATCCAGGGCCAATACAAGATCAGGGGCGGCAAGGAGCATGAGAAGGACTCACTAGTTCACCTCGCCGAGGCCATCCATCGACCCCTACTATAGAGACATGAAGGATTCATGCAACAAGGACAAGCGTGCCTGGCACTCGGCCTGGATGGAGAAACTCGACAAAGCTCACGTCGTGTACGCGGCCAAGGAGGCGTACACGAGCTACGACATGTATAGGCGGATCGTTGACATGAGGAAGTCCCTCCTTCCCCAAAACGGCTAGGGATCCAGCCGGAAGTAGAGCAATAGCAAGCATCATCGCAACAATAAGTAGATGATTAGATCCTCATTTCTCCTACTTTAGTATGCATGTAATTGCTTTCTTTGGTGTGTGTGGAAATGTTATGTGTGTAGTCACTTGTCTAATTGGCTTAATTTGGTTATGCAATGATGCCTTTTTAAGTATATATGTTGATGCTGTAGACAGAGCGTATATGTTGTGCGGACAAAGAGAATCACATCGCACATAGACTAAATAGTGGAACCCGTCGGTGATGTTTTGACATTTGGTAGCACACAAAGTGTTCCTCCGGTATTCGGGAGTTGCATGATCTCATAGTCATAGGAACATGTATAAGTTATGGAGAAAGCAATAGCAACAAACTAAACGATCATCGTGCTAAGCTAACGGATGGGTCAAGTCAATCACATCATTCTTTAATGATGTGATCCCGTTAATCAAATGACAACTCATGTCTATGGTTAGGAAACATAACCATCATTGATTCGACGAGCTAGTCAAGTAGAGGCATACTAGTGACATTCTATTTGTCTATGTATTCACACATGTACTAAGTTTCCGGTTAATACAATTCTAGCATGAATAATAAACACTTATCATGATATAAGGAAATATAAATAACAACTTTATTATTGCCTCTAGGGCATATTTCCTTTAGTTCCTTAGACCAGAGAGTATCGTATTCACTTCTTACCATATGATGTACTTTGGCGTTGCTCCAACATCATCTTTAACACGATGATCATAATGACAACTTAGAGGTTCACCGGAAAGTTTGACAAGGGGGCAGATAGCTCAAGAGTGGGATTTGCTCCTCCGGCGATGGAGAGATATTCTTAGGGCCCTCTCGGTGTGACGCCATCCATCGACGTTTGTCCAGACATAGGTGACTAGGTCACAGGGCTGCCGGAACATGTCAACAGTAAAGAAGAACAAAACCGATAACAAGGAGACCGGTATAGTGAGCATGAGAATGACCCAAGAGGATATCGATATATCTCAACTCGGTTTTTGTAACGTATCGCAAAGCAAAGGGAATAGCGTATGATAACTAATGGTTCACTCGAATGTCTTTCATGTATTCATACGGATCAATATAGATGTTCGCGGTTCTGCTATGGGTCACTGAACGAGAGGGGTTTTGTTTATCTCAATGTTTTACCAAACCTACAGGGTGACAAGCTTAAAGGAATCATGATCTATTGAGTGTTAGTGGAGTGAGAGTTATGAGAAAATATTCTCAAAATAGTTCCAAGAAAAATAAGAAATAGTTTCAAGAAGTTTCGAAAGAGTTTCAGATGTTTCCTGAAATGTTCTGGGAGGTCATGAGAAGGTCCTAGAAACTTTGGTTGATGTCCAGAAGGTTACCGAACCGTACGGATAAACCCAAAGGGTTCTTGGTGCGAGGACACCTTGGCTTGGCCAAGGGGTAAGCCCCACGAGGCTTTAGGTCGGTGCAAAAGTCTTTTTCGAAAGACAGGGGCCAAACACCAGGTTCCCTGGCATCTGGTCCTAGGCGAGACACCGAGGTTTGTGGCGTTTCATGCTGGAATCCGAAGAGAACTCTTCCTTGTGATCCAAATTGTCGGCCCCTCCCGAGGTTGCGACCCCATGACTCAACATATAAATAGAGGAGTAGGGGCAACCCCTAGATGATAAGTTTTGGAGCCTTCTCTAGTTCCCTCTTACTCTAGACTAGATCTAGTTCTAGTCATCTCCAATCCTCATAATAGAGAAGCCTTGTGTGGTTCTCTTTTTCTCCCTATAATTTTTCCGCGACGATTAGCTCTAGACGACAAAGCGTTGCCGGACCGTGAAGCCTCTATGCTTGCAAACTGTAGATAGGTTATGCTTTTGGTCTATTGTTCGAGGGATCGTCATCAACGGTTTGAGGGACTTCAAGTATGATCAACAACGACTCTTCTTTCGCTGCAACCCAGAATTGGTAATGATCCGATCTAAAACATTATGCATCTTCATAGTGTTCCTGGTTTGATGGTAGGACGATTTTTTTCTACTACGTTTACCAACACCTAACATATGCCGCTCGACCAGCCAAAAGTGCTGGCACTGATGGAACCGCGCCATCGTGTACAACTCGACGCATCATCGCACATGGATGAATCGTGCGTCCCACCCAAGGAGGATAGGAACCATGGGTCGCCGCCTTCCCCGCCTCTGTCGTAGCTCCACCATGGACGCATGCAATGTCGTCTCCTCCATTTGCCCGCCCGAGATAAGGTCTAGTACCTGGGCGGCGATGGCAGAGCCACACCACCGTGCCTCTGCGTGCTTGAACCATGCACCGCTCCTGTGCCTCCCCTGCACCGTCAGCACGTGTTTGCTCCGCCTTCGCCTCGCCTAGCAACTAGCAACATTGAGGTCACCGAACACCCCCGATCACCCCAGCGCAAGAGCCTACTACGCACAACCGAGGCTTCTCAAAGAAGATCATCGAGTGGAGACCCGAGCAGAACTTGGCCAACTCCGAAGCTCGTCGTCGTATCATCCCGGCCCGCGGCAGCCTCCACCGCCACCGCCTCGAGCCCATCCCACCTCTACCAGCCTTCTGTCAAGATCCTTGCTATGTGATCGGACGACAAGAAAAAGCATTTGTTGGGAACACTTGAAAATCCGACGCCTTTACGCTAATGTTTCCCAACGTTCCTGGGTTTTTAACGCACATCGTTCGCGGTAGAGCACCCTGCTCGTCATTCGAAATTTTGATCTTTTTATTTGTTTTTCTGCCCCTTTTTGTTTGTTATTTGTTTTCGGATTTTTATTTTGAGTTCTTTGCCGAATTGTTTCTTGTTTGCTTGGTTTTGAATGTTTTATTTTGAGTTCTTTTCAGAATTGTTTCTTGTTTGCTTGGTTTTGAATGTTTTATTTTGAGTTCTTTTCAGAATTGTTTCTTGTTTGCTTGGTTTTGTATGCTTTTTTTCATTATACCTTTTTTCCTATTATTACACGCCGAACGAATTTTTAATACATGATGATATTTTTTGCATACCAATAATTTTTTACAATGATTTTTTATAATATACATTATACATATTCCAAATACAAATTGAACATTTCTTAATATACGTTGAACATTTTCTTAATATACTTCGAATTTTTTGTAATATATGCTGAAGAATTTTCATACATTTTTTAATTCTTTTGAATATACGGTCAATATATTTTAGAATACAATAAACTTTCCTTAACACACGCAAAACATTCTTGTAATACATGTTGAACTTTTTCTAATATACAATGAACATACTTTAATATACACTAAATTGTTTTTAAACTCATACTGAATAACTTTTAAAAATATGAATTTTATAAATTAATAGTGTTAAAAACATTTATCTCTGTACAAAAAAGCTGTTTTTTGCCAAAAAAATCAACTAGGTAAACAAATAGGCAAAAACAACTTTTACGCCAAAGTGGGCTGGCCCATTACCAATGCAAGCAGATGTGGATCTACGAATTCCCTATGTGAGAGCAGCCATCCTAAACATACCCGTCGCCATGGCGACTAGGGTTTTCTTTACTCCGGCGGCTCTGCCATCGTTGAGTTTTCCCTTACCTATCCGGTACATGATCTGCGCTGGTCTCCTACCGCCATCCATCGGGTTGAACAAGGGGACGGCTGGTCCGTCCGCCCGGCCTTGGGGTTTTGGCGACGACGGAGACGACGGCAGTGTCAGATCGCCTCGGAGGTTTTCACCTACGTGGTGTTTGGATGCCATGATTGCATCGGAATTGAGTCCAGCGGGCCAAGCAAGGAAGGAGCTAACAGGAGCTGATGCTTAGCCTGGTACAGCTGTAGGCAAAGTCTTGATGTTGCCAGACCTTTTTTTTTGATAAACTTCTTCTCCTTTATTCATTCATAAGTAAAGTAGCATCGTTTACAAGTAAAGGGATAACCTCATTAGGGGCGTTATCCATCCAAACACTCGAAGAAGAAAACCTAGCTAACCTTGCTAGTTTATGAGCTACTCGATTATGTTCCCTATTACAATGATCATAAATGACATGGGGAAAACCTAGTGACATGAAATAACAGTCATTTATAATGGATGAAGCGACTGAAGAAGAGTAGCCTTGGCTCAACACGTTCACCACCTCCACGCTATCCGAATTCACTTCAATCTTACTACATCCGACGGTATTAGAAAGATTCAAACCAAACCTCATTGCAATTGCTTCTGCTATGAACGAGTCAAAGCAAAGGTCCATCTTTTCATTAGCAGCCGCTATAAATTCCCCCCTATGGTCCCGGGTAACTGCTCCAAATGTTGCTGTGAGTGTGTCACTATCAAATCCTGCGTCAAAATTTAATTTCACGTAACCATACTTTGGTTTCAACCAAGCATCTGAACGGACGTGAGCCTTTGGGCTGTAAGAGATGGTATAATTTGCTACTAAGCCTCTCAATCACATATTGATTTGATATGCACTTTGAGTTTCTTCGTCATGTGTCAATTTTCGCCTTTCATACCACAAATACCAAGCCGTCGTTGCCATCGTTTCTCTGAACTTCGGCAAGCCCAACACTTGGATTTGTTGTTCTGGAAGGCACAGAAGATGTGCCAACACAAGCTCACCTGCCTTGTCAACTTTCAGTGCATGTTTGATAACAAGCTCAAGACCGAGCATCTTCCACACGTCCATTGCCAATTTGCATTCGAACAACATATGCCTTATGTCATCAGGCCCCTAGTTATAGGCTGGGTAACTCGGATTCATTTTCAAGTGCTTATTAGCCAGGATAGATTGACAGGGAATAGCACTCTGGAGCGCGCGCCACATAAATATTTTTATCATTGCTGAGCAGACTAAGTTCCATACCGAGTCCCATGTATAAGATGGGTTTGAAGCTCCAGCCGTTGATTCCAACTTGTGCCCAAATTGAAATTCCCATTCTGTATGGTATGCAGATCGCACCGTGAAAGTCCCTGACTTTGTCATGTTCCATGCCAGGAAATCTGTCATCTCATGTAATGGTAGTGGAATGGACAAAATCCTTCGAACATCCACTTGCCAGAACATTTGGTTAACTAGCTGCTCATCCCAACTCCCTGTCACCGGATCAATGAGGTTAGAAACTCTAGAAAGAAGATTGTTGCCCCTTGGTGAAATCACCTTTCTTGTTGGGCTATGAGGTATCCAGGGATCATCCCATATGCTAATTTTCTCACCATCACCAACTCTCCAAATATACCCACGTCTGAGCGTATCAACTCCAGCCATAATACTCCGCCATGTATATGAAGCCTTCTTTTTTAAAGTTGCATTCATGAGATCTCCATCAGGAAAATATTTCGCCTTAAGGATCAATGCACACAAAGAGTCCGGGTAGTCAATAAGGCGCCATGCCTGTTTTGCCAGAAGTGCAAGATTAAAGCCGTGAATATCTCTGAAGCCCATACCCCCTTCTTTCTTAGGAATACACATCTTCCACCATGCAAACTAGTGCATCCTCTTATGAGTTGCGTCATCACCCCACCAATATCGAGATATCGCATCTGTGATTCCTTTACAAATTTTCTTAGGAATTTGAAAGACCGACATCGCATAAGTTGGTATTGCTTGAGCAACAGACTTAATAAGAACTTCTTTCCCTCCTGAAGAGAGACACTTCTCCTTCCACCCCGTAAGCTTCATAATTAACCGATCTATTAGATATTGAAAACTGTCACTTCTAGCAAGTCCAAGAGTAGCAGGCAGTCCCAGATACTTGTCATTTAAGGCCTCGGTCATGATATTCAGACAAGAGCAAATCTGAGCCTTCATATTTACCTCGGTGCTAGGGCTAAAAAAGATACTTGATTTGTTAACACTAACAAGTTGCCCGGACGCAGCACAATATAAATCCAGAATTGATCTCAAGCACATTGAATTCTGAATATTAGCTTTCATCAAAATTAATGAATCATCAGCACAGAGTAGATTTGTTACCGCAGGTGCATCTCTACAGACCTTGACCCCCATTAAGTCTCCACTCTGTTGCCGGACCTGGTTTTGCTAGCTAGCACCATGGTGCCAAGTCAGGTGGACCACGCGGGGAAGGAACTGCTGGCTAGGATTGATCTGAACATGACAATATCAACGACAATGAAAGATGCACGTAGCTTGGGGCTGTTCACCAATCAGGATTGTTGAGTATAATATTTATTAGGAAAGACGAGATAGATTAGGATTTGTTCTGGCTTGTCTTGTACTTCAAATACATCATGTACTCCTATATATATACCCACGAGGCTCAAGAAATACAACAAACTATTCCACCAATCCTCTCTTCCTTCTAACATAGTATCTATCGCAAGTCGGTCCTAAACCCTAGCCGCCGCCGCTTCCGCACCCACGCGCTGCCCCCGGGGCGGTCGGCCTCCATGACCGTCGGCGGGGGCCGCGCCGCCCGTACCTAGGGTTCGTCCACCTGCCTGTTGGCCGGCTGCCCTAGAGAGTCTTTTTCTCGAGCCCTTGCTCCGGGTTTTTTTCGCTCTCTCGCCGGTTGCTTTGATCGGCGTTTTTCTTTTTGGTTTTCTGATCTAATCTTGATCGATTTGCATCGTCCGCCGCCGCCGTCGACCCTGTGCGCCTCTACTCCGACCCCGGCACGACCAGTCGGCCTCTCCTCCGACCTGGCGGCCACGCGCGCCGTGGCGGCCCTAAAGGAAATATGCCCTAGAGGCAATAATAAAGTTATTATTTATTTCCTTATTTCATGATAAATGTTTATTATTCATGCTAGAATTGTATTAACCGGAAACATAATACATGTGTGAATACATAGACAAACAGAGTGTCACTAGTATGCCTCTACTTGACTAGCTCGTTAATCAAAGATGGTTATGTTTCCTAACCATAGACAAAGAGTTGTTATTTGATTAACGGGATCACATCATTAGGAGAATGATGTGATTGACTTGACCCATTCCGTTAGCTTAGCACTCGATCGTTTAGTATGTTGCTATTGCTTTCTTCATGACTTATACATGTTCCTATGACTATGAGATTATGCAACTCCCATTTACCGGAGGAACACTTTGTGTGCTACCAAACGTCACAATGTAACTGGGTGATTATAAAGGAGCTCTACAGGTGTCTCCAAAGGTACATGTTGGGTTGGCGTATTTCGAGATTAGGATTTGTCACTCCGATTGTCGGAGAGGTATCTCTGGGCCCTCTCGGTAATGCACATCACCTAAGCCTTGCAAGCAATGCAACTAAATGAGTTAGTTGCGAGATGATGTATTACAGAACGAGTAAAGAGACTTGCCGGTAACGAGATTGAACTAGGTATTGATATATCGACGATCGAATCTCGGGTAAGTAACATACCGATGACAAAGGGAACAACGTATGTTGTTATGCGGTCTGACCGATAAAGATCTTCGTAGAATATGTGGGAGCCAATATTAGCATCCAGGTTCCGATATTGGTTATTGACCGGAGACATGTCTCGGTCATGTCTACATTGTTCTCGAACCCGTAGGGTCCGCACGCTTAAGGTTTCGATGACAGTTATATTATGAGTTTATGAGGTTTGATGTACCGAAGTTGGTTCGGAGTCCCGGATATGATCGCGGACATAACGAGGAGTCTTGAAATGGTTGAGACATAAATATTGATATATTGGACGGCTACATTCGGACACCGGAAGTGTTTCGAGGAAGTTTCAGATAAAACCGGAGTACCGGGGGTTACCGGAACCCCCCGGGGGGTTAATGGGCCTCATGGGCCTAAAGTGGAGAAGAGGAGGGGCTGCCAGGGCAGGCCGCGTGCCCCCTCTCCCAATAGTCCGAATTGGACAAGGATGGAGGGGCGGCGCCCCCCCCCCCTTTCCTTCCTCTCCTCTCTCCCTTCCTTCCCCCTCTCCTACTTGGACAAGGAAAGGGAGGGGAGTCCTACTCCCGGTAGGAGTAGGACTCCTCCTGCGCGCCTCCTACTAGGGCCGGCCGCATCCCCCCTTGGCTCCTTTATATACGGAGGTAGGGGCACCCCTAGACACACAAGTTGATCCACGTGATTGTTTTCTTAGCCGTGTGCGGTGCCCCCTTCCACCATAATCCTCGATAATATTGTAGCAGTGCTTAGGCGAAGCCCTGCGATGGTAGAACATCAAGATCATCGCCACGCCGTCGTGTTGACGGAACTCTTCCCCAACACTTTGCTGGATCGGAGTCCGGGGATCGTCATCGAGCTGAACGTGTGCTAAAACTTGGAGGTGCCATAGTTTCGGTGCTTGATCGGTCGGGCCGTGAAGACGTACGACTACATCAACCGCGTTGTGCTAACGCTTCCGCTATCGATCTACAAGGGTACGTAGATCACACTCTCCCCTCTCATTGCTATGCATCACCATGATCTTGCGTGTGCGTAGGAATTTTTTTGAAATTACTACGTTTCCCAACAGTGGTATCCAAGCCTAGGTTTTATGTGTTGATGTTATATGCACGAGTAGAACACAAGAGAGTTGTGGGTGATATAAGTTATACTGCTTACCAGCATGTCATACTTTGGTTCGGCGGTATTGTTGGACGAAGTGGCCCGGACCGACATTACGCGTACGCGTACGCTTACGCGAGACCGGTTCTCCCGACGTGCTTTGCACAAAGGTGGCTAGCGGGTGTTAGTTTGTCCAACTTTAGTTGAACCGAGTGTGGTTACGCCCGGTCCTTGTGAAGGTTAAAACAGCACCAACTTGACAAACTATCGTTGTGGTTTTGATGCGTAGGTAAGATTGGTTCTTGCTTAAGCCCGTAGCAGCCACGTAAAACTTGCAACAACAAAGTAGAGGACGTCTAACTTGTTTTTGCAGGGCATGTTGTGATGTGATATGGTCAAAACATGATACTAAATTTTATTGTATGAGATGATCATGTTTTGTAACCGAGTTATCGGCAACTGGCAGGAGCCATATGGTTGTCGCTTTATTGTATGCAATGCAACTGCGCTGTAATGCTTTACTTTATAACTAAGCGGTAGCGATAGTCGTGGAAGCATAAGATTGGCGAGACGACAACGATGCTACGATGGTGATCAAGGTGTCGCGCCGGTGACGATGGTGATCATGACGGTACTTCGGAGATGGAGATCACAAGTACAAGAAGATGATGGCCATATCATATCACTTATATTGATTGCATGTGATGTTTATCTTTTATGCATCTTATCTTGCTTTGATTGACGGTAGCATTATAAGATGATCTCTCACTAAATTTCAAGATAAAAGTGTTCTCCCTGAGTATGCACCATTGCCAAAGTTCTCGTGCCCAGACACCACGTGATGATCGGGTGTGATAAGCTCTACGTCCATCTACAACGGGTGCAAGCTAGTTTTGCAGACGCAGAATACTCAGGTTAAACTTGACGAGCCTAGCATATGCAGATATGGCCTCGGAACACTGAGACCGAAAGGTCGAGCGTGAATCATATAGTAGATATGATCAACATAACGATGTTCACCATTGAAAACTACTCCATTTCACGTGATGATCAGTTATGGTTTAGTTGATTTGGATCACGTAATCACTTAGAATATTAGAGGGATGTCTTTCTAAGTGGGAGTTCTTAATTAATATGATTAATTGAACTTAAATTTATCATGAACTTAGTACGTGATAGTATCTTGCTTGTTTATGTTTGATTGTACATAGATGGCCCGTGCTGTTGTTCCGTTGAATTTTAATGCGTTCCTTGAGAAAGCAAAGTTGAAAGATGATGGTAGCAATTACACAGACTGGGTCCGTAACTTGAGGATTATCCTCATTGCTGCACAGAAGAATTACGTCTTGTAAGCACCGCTGGGTGCCAGGCCTGCTGCTGCAGCAACACCAAATGTTATGAACGTCTGGCAGAGCAAAGCTGATGACTACTCGATAGTTCAGTGTGCCATGCTTTATGGCTTAGAATCGGGACTTCAACGACGTTTTGAATGTCATGGAGCATATGAGATGTTCTAGGAGTTGAAGTTAATATTTCAAGAAAATGCCTGGATTGAGAGATATGAAGTCTCCAATAAGTTCTATAGCTGCAAGATGGAGGAGAATAGTTCTGTCAGTGAGCATATACTCAAAATGTCTGGGTATAATAATCACTTGATTCAATTGGGAGTTAATCTTCCAGATGATTGCGTCATTAACAGAATTCTCCAATCACTGCCACCTAGCTACAAGAGCTTCGTGATGAACTATAATATGCAAGGGATGAATAGGACTATTCCCGAGCTCTTCGCAATGCTAAAAGTTGTGGAGGTAGAAATCAAAAAAGGAGCATCAAGTGTTGATGGTCAACAAGACCACTGGTTTCAAGAAAAAGGGCAAAGGGAAGAAGAAGGGGAACTTCAAAAGGAACAGCAAGCAAGTTGATGCTCAAGAGAAGAAACCCAAATCTGGACCTAAGCCTGAAACTGAGTGCTTCTACTGCAAGCAGACTGGTCACTGGAAGCGGAACTGCCCGAAGTATTTGGCGGATAAGAAGGATGGCAAGGTGAACAAAGGTATATGTGATATACATGTTATTGATGTGTACCTTACTAGAGCTCGCAGTAGCACCTGGGTATTTGATACTGGTTCTGTTGCTAATATTTGCAACTTGAAACAGGGACTACAGATTAAGCGAACACTAGCAAAGGACGAGGTGACGATGCGCGTGGGAAATGGTTCCAAAGTCGATGTGATCGCGGTCGGCACGCTACCTCTACATCTACCATCGGGATTAGTATTAGACCTAAATAATTGTTATTTGGTGCCAGGCGTTGAGCATGAACATTATATCTGGATCTTGTTTGATGCGAGACGGTTATTCATTTAAATCAGAGAATAATGGTTGTTCTATTTATATGAATAATATCTTTTATGATCATGCACCCTTGAAGAGTGGTCTATTTTTGATGAATCTCGATATTAGTGATACACATATTCATAATGTTGAAGCCAAAAAATGTAGAGTTGATAATGATAGTGCAACTTATTTGTGGCACTGTCGTTTAGGTCATATCGGTGTAAAACACATGAAGAAACTCCATACTGATGGACTTTTGGAACCACTTGATTATGAATCACTTGGTACTTCCGAACCGTGCCTCATGGGCAAGATGACTAAAACACCGTTCTCTGGTACTATGGAGAGAGCAACAGATTTGTTGGAAATCATACATACAGATGTATGTGGTCCAATGAATGTTGAAGCTCGTGGCGGATATCGTTATTTTCTCACCTTCACAGATGATTTAAGCAGATATGGGTATATCTACTTAATGAAACATAAGTCTGAAACATTTGAAAAGTTCAAAGAATTTCAGAGTGAAGTTGAAAATCATCGTAACAAGAAAATAAAGTTTCTACGATCTGATCGTGGAGGAGAATATTTGAGTTACGAGTTTGGTCTACATTTGAAACAATGCGGAATAGTTTCGCAACTCACGCCACCTGGAACACCACAGCGTAATGGTGTGTCTGAACATCGTAATCGTACTTTACTTTATATGGTGCGATCTATGATGTCTCTTACAGATTTACCGCTATCATTTTGGGGTTATGCTCTAGAGATAGCCACATTCACGTTAAATAGGGCACCATCAAAATCTGTTGAGACGACGCCTTATGAACTGTGGTTTGGCAAGAAACCAAAGTTGTCGTTTCTGAAAGTTTGGGGCTGCGATGCTTATGTGAAGAAACTTCAGCCTGATAAGCTCGAACCCAAATCGGAGAAATGTGTCTTCATAGGATACCCAAAAGAGACTGTTGGGTACACCTTCTATCACAGATCCGAAGGCAAGACATTTGTCGCTAAGAATGGATCCTTTCTGAAGGAGTTTCTCTCGAAAGAAGTGAGTGGGAGGAAAGTAGAACTTCATGAGGTAACTGTAGCTGCTCCCTTATTGGAAAGTAGTACATCGCAGAAATAGGTTTCTGTGACACCTACACCAATTAGTGAGGAAGCTAATGATAATGATCATGAAACTTCAGAACAAGTTACTACTGAACCTTGTAGATCAACCAGAGTAAGATCTGCACCAGAGTGGCATGGTAATCCTGTTCTGGAAGTCATGCTACTAGATCATGATGAACCTACGAACTATGAAGAAGCGATGGTGAGCCCAGATTCCGCAAAATGGCTCGAAGCCATGAAATCTGAGATGGGATCCATGTATGAAAACAAAGTATGGACTTTGGTTGACTTGCCCAATGATCGGCAAGCAATTGAGAATAAATGGATCTTCAAGAAGAAGACTGACGCTGACGGTAATGTTACTGTCTACAAAGCTCGACTTGTCGCAAAAGGTTTTCGACAAGTTCAAGGGATTGACTACGATGAGACCTTCTCACCCGTAGAGATGCTTAAGTCTGTCCGAATCATGTTAGCAATTACCGCATTTTATGATTATGAAATTTGGCAGATGGATGTCAAAACTGCATTCCTGAATGGATTTCTGGAAGAAGAGTTGTATATGATGCAGCCGGAAGGTTTTGTCGATCCAAAGGGAGCTAACAAAGTGTGCAAGCTCCAGCGATCCATTTATGGACTGGTGCAAGCCTCTCGGAGTTGGAATAAACGCTTTGATAGTGTGATCAAAGCATTTGGTTTTGTACAGACTTTTGGAGAAGCCTGTATTTACAAGAAAGTGAGTGGGAGCTCTGTAGCATTTCTGATATTATATGTAGATGACATATTACTAATCGGAAATGATATAGAATTTCTGGATAGCATAAAGGGATACTTGAATAAGAGTTTTTCAATGAAAGACCTCGGTGAAGATGCTTACATATTAGGCATTAAAATCTATAGAGATAGATCAAGACGCTTAATTGGACTTTCACAAAGCACATACCTTGAAAAAGTTTTGAAAAAGTTCAAAATGGATTAAGCAAAGAAAGGATTCTTGCCTGTGTTACAAGGTGTGAAATTGAGTAAGACTCAATGCCCGACCAATGCAGAAGATAGAGATAAAATGAAAGATGTTCCCTATGCTTCAGCCATAGGCTCTATCATGTATGCAATGATGTGTACCAGACCTAATGTGTGTCTTGCTATAAGTCTAGCAGGGAGGTACCAAAGTAATCCAGGAGTGGATCACTTGACAGCGATCAAGAACATCCTAAAATACCTGAAAAGGATTAAGGATATGTTTCTCATATATGGAGGTGAAAAAGAGCTCATCATAAATGGTTACGTTGATGCAAGCTTTGACACTGATCCGGACGATTCTAAATCGCAAACCGGATACGTATTTACATTAAACGGTGGAGCTGTCAGTTGGTGCAGTTCTAAACAAAGCGTTGTGGCGGGATCTACATGTGAAGCGGAGTACATAGCTGCTTCAGAAGCAGCAAACGAAGGAGTCTGGATGAAGGAGTTCATATCCGATCTAGGTGTCATACCTAGTGCATCGGGTCCAATGAAAATCTTTTGTGACAATACTGGTGCAATTGCCTTGGCAAAGGAATCCAGATTTCACAAGAGAACCAAGCACATCAAGAGACGCTTCAATTCCATCCGGGATCTAGTCCAGGTGGGAGACATAGAGATTTGCAAGATACATACGGATCTGAATGTTGCAGACCCATTGACTAAGCCTCTTCCACGAGCAAAACATGATCAGCACCAAAGCTCCATGGGTGTTAGAATCATTACTGTGTAATCTAGATTATTGACTCTAGTGCAAGTGGGAGACTGAAGGAAATATGCCCTAGAGGCAATAATAAAGTTATTATTTATTTCCTTATTTCATGATAAATGTTTATTATTCATGCTAGAATTGTATTAACGAGAAACATAATACATGTGTGAATACATAGACAAACAGAGTGTCACTAGTATGCCTCTACTTGACTAGCTCGTTAATCAAAGATGGTTATGTTTCCTAACCATAGACAAAGAGTTGTTATTTGATTAACGGGATCACATCATTAGGAGAATGATGTGATTGACTTGACCCATTCCGTTAGCTTAGCACTCGATCGTTTAGTATGTTGCTATTGCTTTCTTCATGACTTATACATGTTCCTATGACTATGAGATTATGCAACTCCCGTTTACCGTAGGAACACTTTGTATGCTACCAAACGTCGCAACGTAACTGGGTGATTATAAAGGAGCTCTATAGGTGTCTCCAAAGGTACATGTTGGGTTGGCGTATTTCGAGATTAGGATTTATCACTTCGATTGTCGGAGAGGTATCTCTAGGCCCTCTTGGTAATGCACATCACCTAAGCCTTGCAAGCAATGCAACTAAATGAATTAGTTGTGAGATGATGTATTACGGAACGAGTAAAGATACTTGCTGGTAACGAGATTGAACTAGGTATTGATATACCGATGATCGAATCTCGGGCAAGTAACATACCGATGACAAAGGGAACAACGTATGTTGTTATGCGGTCTGACCGATAAAGATCTTCGTAGAATATGTGGGAGCCAATATGAGCATCCAGGTTCCGCTATTGGTTATTGACCGGAGACATGTCTCGGTCATCTCTACATTGTTCTCGAACCCATAGGGTCCGCACGCTTAAGGTTTCGATGATAGTTATATTATGAGTTTATGAGTTTTGATGTACCGAAGTTGGTTCGGAGTCCCGAATATGATCGCGGACATAACGAGGAGTCTTGAAATGGTCGAGACATAAAGATTGATATATTGGACGGCTATATTCGGACGCCGGAAGTGTTCCGAATAAGTTTCGGATAAAACCGGAGTACCGGGGGGTTACCGGAACCCCCCGGAGGGTCAATGGGCCTCATGGGCCTAAAGTGGAGAAGAGGAGGGGCTGCCAGGGCAGGCCGCGCGCCCCCTCTCCCCTAGTCCGAATTGGACAAGGAGGGAGGGGCGGCGCCCCCCATTTCCTTCCTCTCCTCTCTCCCTTCCTTCCCCCTCTCCTACTTGGACAAGGAAAGGGAGGGGAGTCCTACTCCCGGTAGGAGTAGGACTCCTCCTGCGCGCCTCCTACTAGGGTCGGCCGCACCCCCCCTTGGCTCCTTTATATACGGAGGCAGGGGCACCCCTAGACACACAAGTTGATCCACGTGATTGTTTTCTTAGTCGTGTGCGGTGCCCCCTTCCACCATAATCCTCCATAATATTGTAGCGGTGCTTAGGCGAAGCCCTGTGACGGTAGAACATCAAGATCGTCACCACGCCGTCATGCTGACGGAACTCTTCCCCGACACTTTTCTGGATCGGAGTCCGGGGATCGTCATCGAGCTGAACGTGTGCTAAAACTCAGAGGTGTCGTAGTTTCGGTGCTTGATCGGTCGGGCCGTGAAGACGTACGATTACATCAACCGCGTTGTGCTAACGCTTCCATTGTCGATCTATAAGGGTACGTAGATCACACTCTCCCCTCTCGTTGCTATGCATCACCATGATCTTGCGTGTGCGTAGGATTTTTTTTTGAAATTGCTACGTTTCCCAACAGGCCCGTCAGGGCCAGCCGCCGTCCGTGCGTCGGTCCGCCCGTCGCCCTGTGCCGGCCATCACCCCCTGCTCCGACCGGGACACCTACATCGCCCCGACACGGCGGCCTCGCGCTATGCGATGGCCAATCATAGCCGTCGCTCGCACGCCGGCCCGCCCATCAATCCACATCACCCGCCTCCGTCGCGTCTGCACGGCGGCCCGACGGACTACCTCGCCAGCCTCGTCCTCGGCTGCGTCGGGACGACTTCGTCAGGCTCATCGGCTGCCTCAACTCGGGTGCCGCTGCTCCATTGGTCGCTCCGGCCTCGCTGTCCGGGAACCAACGTTGCTTTGGCAGCCTGGGTGCCCGTGCTGACAAGCTCGTCCGCACGACGTCCCATGCCGTCCGTAGTCGCCGGTTTCATCTCAGACTCCATCGTCACCACGCCTCCACCGAGTGGCGTCCCTGACCTCGCACGCGATCGGCTTGATCACCCGCTCGCCGCTGCGATCCGCCTCATCTCCGCCGTGCAACCGACCTGGCCCGTCGGTTACGCGTGCCTCCGCAGGTCCCGTGAAGATCGTCCCCGAGTTCAGCGCGCCTCTCCACCGTTCGAGTATCAGGCTGCCGCTGCGTCGCCCCGTTAGGCCGCAGCGCCGCCGCCCCGTGGTTCTCCTCGCGACTGCATCGACTCGTGCGTCGCCCCTTTGGGCGGTAGTGTCGCGATACGCGGTCCCCACCGCCGCCCTAAGGCCGTCCTCGCGGTTGCACCAACTCGCGAACCGCCGTTGTGTCGCCCCTTTGGGCCACAGCATCGCGGCCCGCGGTCCCTGCCACCGCCCAGAGGTCTTCCCGCCATCGCCCCGACCCGCCTGCCGCCGCTGCGTCGCCCACTCGGGCTGTAGCGCTGCGGCCCGTGTTCCGCTCTGCTGTCACAGCGCGTCGACCTCCCGTGGTATGCGCCGTGCCGTCTTCCTTGGCGCGGGAACGCCACCGTCCACGCCGGTCTTCGTCACACTGTCAGGGTTCTTCGCCTACTCCGAGCACCGCCGCCGCACTCCTAATCTCGCCGCCGCCGCTCTTCTTTGGCCGCCGCCGCTACCTTTGAAGCCACCGCCGCCGCCCGTCCATCCCCTTCGTCTTCGTCCAAGCACCAGCCCGTCGCCAGCGTCGCCGTCATCTACCCCGACCACTTCGTCTACTCCGACCACCGTTGGTGACATCGGCCCCGAGCTGATGGACGCTGCAATCGTCATCGAGTTCTTCTCTGCTGGCCCCTCCGACTTCTCCAACATGGTGTACAGCTCGTGCAGGTCCCTCGTCTATGCATGCTCGATGCTGGCAACACCTATGCGTGCCTTCATCCACGACGTGTCCCCGGGCCTGGCAAGCCTGGTCGGTGCTTTGTCAACTTTGTCTTCGTCCGTCTATGCATGCCCGGTGCCGCCAACACCGGTGCGTGCCTTCATCCATGATGTGTCTCCGGGCTTGGCAAACCCGCCGCGACGTGTCGTCAACCACATCTTCTTCCCGGCGCACCACTACCTCGAGACCACTGCGCCCATGCTAACTCGGCGCCCCCTTGCGCCTGCGGCTCCATAGCGACTTCCTCGACACCGGCCACCTCAACTCGACATCGACCACGTCATTCTCCGCACGACTACCTCGACCACGGCTCCACCACCCACGCTCTCGGCTACATCAACAAACGGCACAAAGGGCTACCGCCTGCTTGAGCAACCTCGTTGGTTTTCACTCCAGCCACGAATCCGCGATGCGTCGACCGTTACGACTATGGTGGGGTGTCCGTCGGCTTGCCTTCGGATTCTTCTCCAGTCTCACCGTCTGTGTCGCTACCGTTGTGACTGCGGGGGCATGTTGAGTATAATGTTTATTAGGAAAGACGAGATAGACTAGGATTTGTTCTGGCTTGTCTTGTACTCCAAGTAGATCATGTACTCCTATATATATGCCCACGAGGCTCAAGCAATACAACAAACTATTCCACCAATCCTCTCTCCCTTCTAACAAGGATAATGGTACACCGGCGTCGGAGCCGCCGGCGGTAGCGGCCTACGTTTATGCGAGTGCACTTGTAGCCATGGTGGCAGCAGCGGAAGAAGTTGAAGGAGGGAAGAACACAAAGAATGAGACATCGGCGGGCTCCTCTTGGGAGCACCACCGGACGCAGTGAGTATCATCAGCTGGAATTGTCGAGGTGTGTGCAAAGCCTCGACAATTCGCGAACTTCGCGAGATCGCGAAGAAATTTGTCCCTACCTTGCTTTGTATAGTATAAACACAAGTTGACAAGGCAAGGGTGGAGAGTTTAGCTAGTTCTATTGGATTTGATAAATGTTGTGTTGTTAGCAGTGTTGGTAGGAGCGGAGGAATTGGATTGTTTTGGAATAATGCAATAGATGTTGAACTTTTGGGATACTCTGACTATCATCTTGATTGTGCTGTGAGGGAGCCGGGTTTTGACCCATGGAGACTAATAATGATTTACGGGGAGGACCAAACGCATCTCCGTTATCAGACGTGGGACACAATGATAAACATTGCAAGTTCAAGCACCCTCCCATGGCTCTTTATGGGTGATTTTAACGAAGTCTTATGTCCGGAGGAACATGAAGGGATAGTAGAACAAAGCAATGCTCAGATCCAAGGATTTTGGGATGCGATTGACGTTTGCATGTTGATGGACATTGGGTTCAAAGGACGATTTTGGACATTTGAGAAGAAGGTTTCAGGAGGCACTTTCACGCGGGTTCGGCTGGATAGGGCTCTCAGATCTACCCAATGGTGTGCTCAGTTTCCTTTTGCATCACTAAATCATTTAATGGCGGCAACTTCGGATCATGGCCCTATTCAACTAGAGTTTAACAGAGATGTTGATACGCGGACGGCAAGCAACAAAATCTTCCGTTATGAGGTAGCATGGGAGACTCATGGGAATCTAAAGGAGACGATAATGTCGGCTTGGTCGTCTACGGCGGCGAGCACACAACAAAGGAGATCAAACAGAAGCTATCTAACCTATCTAGCAGCTTGCAAAGCTGGGATAGGAGGACCTTTGGTTCGGTCTGGAGGGAAATGAAGGGTTTAAATAAGAAGCTGGAGGAGCTCCGCAGCAGCCCTGATCGCATGAGCCTGAGTCATGCAGAACAAAAGATCAATGAACTCTTAGTTGAGCTCTATCACAGAGAAGAAATGCTATGGCGACAACGATCGAGAATACAATGGCTATCTGCGGGTGATAGAAACACAATTTTTTTCATATGAGGGCAAGCATGAGGAGGAAGAAGAACATGATCAGGGCTCTGATGAATTCTTTAGGGATACAGATTGGTGATCCAGCAGAGCTTAAATCAATGGTAACAAAATTTTATAAAACTCTTTACACCTCGAAGGGTGTGAATGATATGGAGGCAGTGCTCAACCATGTACCCAGGAAAGTTACCAGGGAGATGAATGCAAGTTTATGTGCAGATTATAGAGAGGAAGAAGCGAAAACAGCATTGTTTCAGATGTTCCCAACTAAATCACCTGGGCCAGATGGCTTTCCTGCGCATTTTTATCAGAGGCACTGGGATGTATGTGGTGAAGAGGTGACAAAGGCTGTTCCGCGTATTGTTAGAGGGGAGAAAAGTGCAGAATGTATCAATGAAACTTTTCTGGTACTTATTCCAAAGGTAATGAGCCCATCTTTGTTATCTCAATTCCACCCCATTAGTTTGTGCAATGTTTTGTACAAAATTGCCTCCAAGGTTTTGGCAAACAGGTTGAAGCAGATTTTACCAGACATAATTTTAGAAGAACAGTCAGCCTTTGTGCCAGGGAGACTGATAACTGACAACATTATTACTGCTTGTGAGTGTCTGCACTTTATGAATAGGAGCAAGTCAAAGAATAACAACCATTGTGCTTTAAAACTTGATATGACGAAGGCCTATGACAGGCTTGAATAGGACTATCTTCAGGCAATGACGGTAAAGCTTGGCTTTGCAGAACAATGGTAAATGTGGTTACGAATATGATCAAGTCAGTCTCATTTTCAGTTCTTTTCAATGGAGAGCAATTGGAGCAATTTAAACCCACTAGAGGTATTCGGCAGGGAGACCCGATCTCCCCTTATCTGTTTTTGATTGCAGCGGAGGGCCTTTCGTGCCTACTAAAATCCGTTCCTTAGTCGTCAGCTTTTGTTGTAGTTTAGGTGGCGCCGACAGCCCCGGTTGTCAACCACTTGCTTTTTGCTGACGATGGCCTGCTGCTATCCAAGGCTAGTGATACGTCTCCAACGTTTCTATCTTTTCTCATGCTTTTCCTCTTGTTTTGTACTCTAATTTGCATCATTTGAATGAAACTAACCCCGGACTGACGCTGTTTTCAACAGAACTACCATGGTGTTGTTTTTGTGCAGAAATGAAAGTTCTCGAAATGGAACGAAACTTTTAGAGGGAAATAAACATCAGAGGGAGGTGCACCAGGTGGACACAACCCACCTGGGCGCGCCAGCACCCCCAGGCGCGCCCTGGTGGGTTGTGGTCCCCACGTGCCCCCCTCACTTATCTCTTTAGCCCACATCATCACTTACCTCCAACAAAATTCCCCATTGCTCTCTCTCCCGTGTTCTTGAGCTCAAACCCGCGGATTTCGATCTCTTTGCACGAAGCTCCATTTCCAAAATTGTTTTAGGGGATTGTTGCTTGGTATGTGACTCCACCATTTGTCCAATTAGTTTTTGTTTTAGTGGCTTATACTTTGAATAATTAGCTACTCTTGGTGCTACTGTAGATGTGCTTGCATGTTGAATTCTTAGTGTTCCAAGTAGTTTGAATGCTTGCTATGGCCTCTATGTATCCCTATGAGTAGTTGCTATCAATCTTACAAAGTTTTGTTGACAAATTTTTGTCACTCCAAATTTTTTATTTTCAGAAAATTGTTCGCGAACATGAATATCTTCAGGAAGTTTGGCTCTAAGAAGAACTCCAAGGGTGTTACTGGGAAGTCTTCTGACACTGATCTCCACCCTCGGAGGTTGGCGGAGGTACGGTCATGCGAATGGCCGCACATCCCATTCCTGCAAGAGGCTGGAATTCTCGAGGAATTCATGGAATATATTGCCAACACCGGCCTCACCGACTTCATCACAGATAAGTGTGACCAGCACCAAATCATCACAAACATCTTTGTTCAGAGATTTACTTTCTTGCCTAGAAATAATCCTCCTGAAGTGAGCTTTCATTTATATGCTGAAAACCATCAGATACCACTTACTGAGTTTTGTGACATATGCATGATCCCGTCTGATGGGAGCTTGGCTGAGCCTAGGCCGGCCGAGATTGAGGCCTTTTATCGCACTCTGACAATGGGTCATGAGAGAGGAGTGTTAGCCATCACTGCCGTTGGCTTAGATTTTCCCATTGTTCATTACTTTGCACTTTTTATTGCCAAATGCTTGCTTGCTAGGGAGAAGGTGGGTGCACTTAGTTCACCAGACCTTGTTGTTTTACATCGTGCACTGGAGGGCGACAACACGCATAGCTTGGGAGCTATTGTGGCTCGTCGCCTCCATCTTAATAAAACTCAGGGCAAAATACATGGTGGGATTTTTGCCACTCGTTTGGCAGCTCATTTTGAGGTAGCGATACACCCTCATGATTTCCCTCTGACCAAAGTTTACTTAGACCATGCAACCATGGATCACCACCATTTTACTGATATCGAATCTCCTCACATCCCTATTCCGTATAACCTGGTTTTTAGTGTGAGGACTCATGATGTTATTCCATTGCCTGCTCCTGCTTTGTTTGATCCTGTTGCCAGGGGCGGACATAGGATTATGCCTGCAGACATCATCACCTATAGGAATGCTTAGGCCGCTGAGGAGGCAGCACAGGAGGAGCCTCCATAGCGGTATTAGTGGATGCCCGCTCCTCGGTAGTGGGATGAGTGGATGCCTGCTCCTCACGATCCATACTACCCTGTAGGATACTGATCGATTACCAAGTTAGGCCAAAAGCCTAAGCTTGGGGGAGTACGCGTCTCTCACCGACATTACATTCATGTCCACTTATTCCATTTGTCGGTGTTCACACTTTTTCATTGTATCATCCATGCTTAGATTTATTTTCTTGCTTTCTTCTTGTGTGTTTGAAAAACTTTAGAAAAATAAAAAAATAGTTGTAGTTAATTTACTTTCTATGCATGCTTAGTAGTAGTACTAAAAATAAAATCCAAAAAGATTTCCTTGTTCTTCTCTTTCTTGTTGGGAGCTTTCCCGTGTAAATAATTTTTCTCGTTTGTGCTTTTCCCTTTTATTTGCTTTGTAAAGAAAACCAAAAACTCCAAAAATATTTCAGTGTGTTTCTCTAAATTTCTTTTTTTTATTCGAGTTGTACCGAGGAGAAGACCACGATAAAAATGTTGAGTGACTCTCATATGAATAATAGTTGAACTAATAAAGAGCAACCCATTTTACCTTGTCTTCTCCTGTTGAATAAAATATTTACAGATTCCAGCTTATTCCATGGCACTCTTACACAATTATTATTTTCATATCATTCGGTCATGCAAGTGAAAGGCAATAATGATGACATTCGATGAACTGTTCGTGGCAAAGAGAAACTGGTTTGAACTCGACTTGTTCTGTCTGTGTAAATATGTTTAACCTAGTACCCATGATTCGGCCCATTATGATTAAACATGTTTGCAATGACAATTAGAGATTATAGTTTCTCATGCCATGCATAAGTAGCTGGGAGTTAATAATGATTTATCTTGGATATCAACATAGTGTTAAGATGATTGTGATGTAGTATGATGATATGGTATCCTCCTCTGAATGTTCAAGTGTCTTGACTTGGTACATGTTCATGCATGTAGTTGAATCAAAACCAACATAGCCTCTATAATGTTTATGTTCATGGTGTTCATATCCTACTCATGCTAGTGTCCAATGTTACTTATGCATAATGCATGGTTATGATCATTGTTGCTCTCTAGCTGGCCGCTTCTCAATCTTAATTGCTAGCCTTCGCATGTACTAAGTGGGAACTCTGCTTGTACATCAAAACCTTGAACCCAAAGTTATTACAGATGAGTCCACCATACCTACCTATATATGGTATTACCCTGCCGTCCTAAGTAAATTTGCATGTGCCACCTCTAAAAACTTCTAAAAAAATTATCCGTTTTGTGTGCCTGGATCGTTCATGGAACGATAGGAGGTGGTCGATATCTTCCGTGCTAAGCGGGTTATTCTCAGGTCGAGTGTTTATTCAATTGCCATCGCACGAGAAACTGGGCGGTAATAGGGATGCCCAGTCCCAAACTGCAAACATGAAAAAGAGTTCATCTATGAAATAATTAAACAAAAACTCCCAATGGAGTCAAAACCTTTACTTTTACCGCTTGGGAACCGCCACTAGCGTGCTTAGCATGGAAGATGTTGATAACTGATGCTCGTGAAGTGAATAAGAAGGGTGCATGGCTCAAAATACCATTTATCTCAGTTTTAAAAACTAAGCTCTGGCACCTCTACAAATCACTACTTCCCTCTGCGAAGGGACTTTCTATTTACTTTTATGTTGTGTCATCACCTTCTAAAAAAACAAGTGCCAGAAACTAAGTAGAGCACAGCTGTCATGATTTATGCATTGTGTGTAGCTAATGTTGGGTGCATCATGACTGGATCTTTTCTACCATGAATTACAATGTTTAGTCACTGCTTGAACTTTGGAGGTGCTCTGCATTTATGTTTTGCGGTCGCAGAAAGGGCTAGCGAGATACCATTATTGTCATATCATATCATGATTGTTTTGACAACATGTTGCTGTTTGAGATATCTTATTATTGCTCGCTAGCTGATTATGTCATTGATATGAGTCATTATAATCTTTAAGAGTTATTGTTGACATGGTTAGTTATAATGTTGGCTGAAAACCTGGGTACTGTTTAAGCTTATTTATGCAAACAAGAGCAAAAGAGTTCGTAAAAGTTTTTCTTTCTCACTTTCAATTTATCAACTGAATTGCTTGAGGACAAGCAAAGGTTTAAGCTTGGGGGAGTTGATACGTCTCCAATGTATCTACTTTTTCTCATGCTTTTCCTCTTGTTTTGAACACTAATTTGCATGATTTGAATGAAACTAACCCTGGACTGACACTGTTTTCAGCAGAACTACCATGGTGTTGTTTTTGTGCAGAAGTAAAAGTTCTCGAAATGGAACGAAACTTTTTAGGGAAGTTTTATATAATATATAAGAATTTCTGGAGCCAAGGCCTACCGGAGAGGGGCCCCTAGGTGGGCACAACCCACCAGGGCGCCCCCCTCTCCTGGCGCACCCAGGTGGGTTGTACCCACCTGGTGGCCCCGCAGACGACCCCCCTGATACTATAAAATCACATATTTCCAGAAAAAAAACAAGGAGAAAGAATTATCGTGATCCACGAGACGGAGCCGCCGCCAAGCCTCGTTCTTCCTCGGGAGGGCAGATCTGGAGTCCGTTTGGGGCTCCGGAGAGGGAAATCTTCGTTCTTCGTCATCACCAACCCATCTCCATCGCCAATTCCATGATGCTCACCACCGGGAGTGAGTAATTCCTTCGTTGGCCCGCTGGTCGGTGAGGAGTTGGATGAGATTCATCATGTAATCGAGTTAGTTTTGGTAGGGCCTGATCCCTAGTATCCACTATGTTCATAGATTGATGTTGCTATGACTTTGTTATGCTTAATGCTTGTCACTTTGGGCTCGGATGCCATGATTTCAGATCTGAACCGTTTATGTTATCACCATTATATCCATGTTCTAGATCCGATCTTGCAAGTTATATTCACCTACTACGTGTTATGATCCTACAACCCCGGAGTGACAACAACCGGGCCCACTCTCGGTGATGACCGTGGTTTGAGGAGTTCATGTATTCACTATGTGTTAATGCTTTGTTCCGGTTCTCTATTAAAAGGAGGCCTTAATATCCCTTAGTTTCCAATATGGACCCCGCTACCACGGGAGGGTAGGACAAAAGATGTCATGCAAGTTCTTTTAATAAAGCACGTATGACTATTTACGGAATACATGCCTACATTATATCGATGAACTGGAGCTAGTGCCGTATCGCCGTAGGTTATAACTGTCACATGATGAATACCATCCAACAAGTCACCAATCCAATGCCTACGAACTTTTCCATATTGTTTCTGCTAAGTTACTATTGCTATCATCACTGTTACACTTGCTACAAAATTACTGCTATCACCGTTACTGTTACTATTGCTGCTGCCACTACTATCAAAACTATCAAACTACTTTGCTATTGATCACTTTGCTGCAGATAATTAATCTCCAGGTGTGATTGAATTGACAACTCAGCTGCTAATACCTTCAAATATTCTTTGGCTCCCCTTGTGTTGAATCTATAAATTTGGATTGAATACTTACCATCGAAAACTATTGTGATTATACTTGTGAGTTATCAGCCAGTACAGAAGGGGCAGCTGCGGTGTCAAAGTTGTTGAATATATATTGAAATGCTTTAGGACAAAGAGCGAACAATGACAAATCCTCTATATTTTCAGTAAGGGTTGTCCTCAAGCAACTCGTGATGGTATTAAAAACTCTCTACATGTGCATGATGAACAATTAAGCGACAGGTACCTAGGGATGCCTACTGATGTGGGACATTCAAAGAATGGCACCTTCAGGTATTTGAGAGATAGGTATGGGAGAAGATCAAAGGATGGATGGAGAAGTTGTTATCTTATGCTGGGAAGGAAGTGCTTATCAAGGCAGTAGCTCAAGCAATTCCAGTTTATTCTATGGCTTGTTTCAGGTTGCCAAGAGGAATTTGCGGAAGTATTACATCTATGATTAGACAGTTTTGTGGGGTAGCAAGAGGGGGAAGAGAAAGCATTGCTAGATTTCTGGGGATGTATGCACAAGACCCAAATACTTGGGAGGGCTCGGATTTCGGGATATTGCGTTATTTAATTTATCCCTACTTGCTAGACAGGCATGGCGTATCATTCAAGCTCCAAATACGCTAAGTGTGAGAATTTTACAAGCTAAGTATTTTCCGGGCACTTCTATTCTGGATGTTGAGTTGGGACGCAGTCCATCTCAGATTTGGAGGGGTATTCTGGATGGGAGAGATGCCCTTGCTAGAGGAATAATACGAAGAATTGGTACAGGAGAAAGCACATTGTTCTGGGAGCATAATTGGATACCTCGATCGGGATTGATGAAACCAGTGTTATCTTTGGTGACGGAGAGGCCGACTTGGGTTTCGGAGTTGATTGATAGCTCGTCGGCCAGTTGGCGCGAGGATAAGGTGTGAGCGGTATTTCTGCCAATGGATGCTGATATTATTTTGAAAATCCCACTTTGTACTAGGAGAGTTGATGATTTCTAGGCTTGGGGAGAAGATGAGAGGGGCATTTTTTCAGTTAAATCTGTTTACAAATTTGTGCTCACTATGAAGCTACAGAATGAAGTATTGTTACAACCAGTTGGAGGACATTCGAACACTGTCATGGAAGAGAGGGCATGGACGTCATTATGGAAGATCAAGATACCTTCGAATATCAAGGTTTTCTTATGGAGACTTTGCCATGAAACCACTCCAATGACAGCTATATTACATCGTAGAAATATGTCGACCACATCTGTGTGTGCTTTCTGCATCGCGCAAGATGACCGGAAACATGCTTTGATTGATTGCATTATGACAAGGAGCGTGTGGTCTCTCTGCTCAGAGGAAATTGTGGAAGCTATGGTTGGTAATCTGACAATGGATGCAAAAAACTGGTTATTTACTATGCATGAGACATTGTCACATGAGCAGTTCACCCGAATGGTGGTGACATTATGGGCCATTTGGCGATCAAGGAGGAAAGCCATCCATGAAGATATTTTTGAAAACCCTTTTGCAACTCATTCTTTTGTCAACTTTTTTCTTAGAGATCTATAGATAGTTGAAAGGCAAACTCTGACGCAACCACAAATGCCCAAAGCACGACCAATAGCTTGGTTGGCACCTCCGGCGGGTCTCGCGAAGGTTAATATTGATGCAGCGGTCTTTGTAGAAGGAAGTTTTGGAGCTGTGGCGGCAGTCTGTCGGGATCAGAGAGGAAAATTTCTTGGGGCTTCAGCTGTCACTTTCAGACACATAATTGATCCTAACACGCTGGAATCATTGGGAGTATGTGAAGGGCAATCTTTAGCTGACGATCTTTACGAGAACCGGATTCATATTGCTTCAGATAGCAAGATGGTGGTGAATGGCATCTAGGGGAACTCGACAGCAGGGTATGGAGCCATTCTACATGAAATAAAAGACCGATCTAGGAATTTCTTTTGCTGTAATATAGTTCATGAGTGTAGGAACTCGAATTTTGAGGCTCACACTCTCGCTAGGCATGCTTTAGGACTCGGTTTTGGTCGACATGTTTGGTTAGGCCGACCGGGGGAGCTTCCTTTTCATATTGCTTCAGATAGCAAGATGGTGGTGAATGACATCAAGGGGAACTCGGCAGCAGGGTATGGAGCCATTCTACATGAAATAAAGGACTGATCTAGGAATTTCTTTTGCTATAATATAGTTCATGAGTTTAGGAGTTCGAATTTTGAGGCTCACACTTTCACTAGGCATGCTTTAGGACTCGGTTTTGGTCGCCATGTTTGGTTAGGCCGACCGGGGGAGCTTCCCTTTCCAGTAAACATTTTGGAGAATAAATCTAAGCGAGATTGGCATGGGATCGAACCATAGACCTCTTGTGCTGGAGCATAGTTCGTAGCCACAAGACATGAGAACTATTACTGACTAAAAGGGCAGCGCAGAAGTTCAAGAACGATCTTCTCTGCAAAGGTGCAGCTCTTCTTGAAACGCAGACATTTTTTAAAATCCTGAACAGTATTTCAAAAAAGTATTTTTAAAAGGTCTTTTTTACACTAAGCTTGTCAAAATTGCGAATAATTTGGAAATTTTCAAACAGATTTCTAAAGGGATAAGTATATTTTTCATCCTCGAACTCTTCTGAGAGTTTAGAAATCATCCCTTAACTCAAAACCGGATAGTTTACGTCCCTCACGCCGCTTCGGGCGGTTTACGTCCGTCATAATCAGTAAACTGATGAACAGTAAATTCGAAAAAAATAGCAGAAAAATTTAGAAAAAACTAAAAATTTGTGGGATCAAAGTTCCTTGGTTGTGCAAGGTGCGTAAACTTTTTCATATTGTTTGGACATTCCAGGTGCTCATGAGAAAGAAAAAATTGTAAATATGTACGTTGGTGAACAGTATATAAAAAATAGCAAAAAATATGATTTTTTTTGGCATCAAAGATGCATGGGTGTGCAAGGTGCGTGTAACATCCCCAGCATCACACTACAGTAATCTCCCCCTAATGAAGGTCATGTCATCATGATCATCATGCCAAAAGGCCACATGTCCAAAATCTGCTTCAAAGTCAAATTCAAATTGCATGTCAAATATTTGCTTCTTCTTTCATGAAAACTAAATGTTCATCAGGTGGCAAATAATCATTTGTTAATATTGGTGGTGAACCAACATTTTTGTAAAAGGTTTGAGTGGCCTAAACTACTTAAAACAGTGACCTGAGCAATAAATTAAATGCCTTTTTAATTTATAAAATTGGCAACTATTCCAAAAGCCTCCCAACCTTTTTGTGGCAGTGCACAATAATTCCTTGAAATTATCTTGCCCAATGACATAATTTTGCAAAGTCCTAATGGCTAAAAGGAAAAGGCAAATTGCTGCTGGAAATTAAAAAAAACAAAGGAAAAGGAAAAGCCCCCCCCCCCTCAACTGGGCCGACTGGCCCAGCTGGCCACCGTGCCCCCCCCCCATGGGCCTCGGCCCACCTCAACCAGCCGGCCCAGCTCCCCGCACCGTGCCCCGTTCCTGTTCCCCCGGTGCGCGCCGCTACAGGGGCGCCGTCCCCGCCGGACCCGCCTCGCCGGCGACGCCCGGGCGAGGGGATAAGGCTTGCGCCTCCCCGACGCCTCGGCCTCCTCGCCTCCCACTCGCCCACTTGCCACTCTCCCTCCCTCTCCCTCGCTCGCTCCGCCCTCCTCTCCTCCAGATCCGTGGCCCGAGCGCCCTCGCCGCCGTCCTCCATCGTTGTCGCGGCCACCGGTGGCCCCGCGCCCGCTGACCTTGTCGGTGACCTCCGACATCGCCCTCTCCATCGACTGGTGGCCTCAGCGGGGGATGGGGAGCACCGAAGCGTCGGATCCCCTTCTTCCTCCTCCACGGGTCGTCGGACGCCGTCGTCGTTGATTCGACCTCCCTCTGCGCTCCCGTTCACTCACGGGGCCTCCTTGCGCCCGCACGGTGAGCACCGCACGTCCTCCCCCTGCCTTCCCCTCGTTCTACTGCGAATAACATCGCCGCCATGGACGACCGAGCTCAGCTCTGCCGTGCCGCTCATCGTCGTCGCTTCCATCGATGCCAAGGCCGTCCGAGCACACCATCGTGCTCGGGGCACTCCAGCGGTGCAGCCTAACGCTTTAGATCGCTTGTGAGCGCGCTAGTTCTTCGTTTTCGCCGAGCTACCGTAGACCACCGCCGCCGGCGACCTTGCAGCTCCCTGTTTCGGCCATCTCTGGTCGGTCCAGTGGCACCACTCGACGCGCGACAGCGTCAGCGTTCGAACGCAAGTGAAAACGCGTGATTTGGTGTTCTCTAGCGAAGATCCGAGCCTCTCCGGCGGACTCGCCGCCGCGGAGAGCTCGCCGGCGCAACTCCGGCGCCGGCCGCCGACGTGGCCGACCTGGGGCCACCCCCAGGGTCGCTGCCAGCGGGCCCCATGGGCCCCAGACCGGGTTGACCCAGTCAACTGCTGACTGGGCAGCCCCAGCCACTAACATGCGGGCCCCACCGCTTAATTAAGCTAATTAAAATGTTTTTATAGTTAAAAGTAATTAGTAATCTAATTTGCCACTGCCATAAGGGGCCCAGCTGTTAATTTAACCTCTTTTTAGTTAGTTTAAAGTTCTGTTAGTCCACTGTCTATGACAGGTGGGACCCACTGGTCAGTTTGACCAGTCAGCCAGTCTGTTGACCTGGTGATGTCATGCTGACACTCTGCTGACGTCATAATTCTTTTTCTGTTAATATAAATAAATCCAGAAAATGGTTTAATCTTTGTAATTTAATAGAAATTAAACCGTAACTCGGATGAAAATGTTTTCTATATGTAAGTTGCTCAGAAAAATCCAACGAATCCGAATACGTGGTCCGTTCATCTGTCACATGCCCCTAGCATGCTGAACATGGAACTTTCCCCCGCTTTTCCTTTGTCCGGAATCCACCTAACGTCGGGAATTCACCCTCGAATGTTTCCCCCCTTCGTCTGCAACGTGTAGTACCGCGTTAGAGCATGCTTAGCGCTACGTATCGTCATGTCATGCTTAGTGTTACCTCTGTTTGCTATGTATTTACTGTTTCTTCCCCCTCTTCTCTCCGGTAGACCCCGAGGCCGCTGATGCCCCGTTGATCGACTACGTCGTCGACAACGACCCCTCCTTGCCAGAGCAACCAGGCAAGCCCCCCCTTTGATCATCCCGATATCGCCCATTCCATTCTCTCATGCTTGCATTAGATTTTACTACTGTTATTGTTTGCTCCTATTCTGATGCATAGCCTGCTTTTGTATCTACTGTTGTACCTTACCTGCTTATCCTAAACTTCTTAGTATAGGTTGGTTAGTGATCCATCAATGACCCCCACCTTGTCCTTGTTGCCCCTGCTTCATCATTGAAGACCCGATCAACGGGATTGAAGACCAGGCCCCGGCACCGCACATCACTTTCCCCTTAGTTGTTCGACACTGTTCGGTTACTATCGTGTGCCGAGGGTGAGACCTCTACAGCACTTCTGATGTTAACTCTGTAGTGTAGCTATTCGGTCGTGGTCATCGAGGGTGATTCCACCTTAACCACTTCCGATATGACTCTGCCGTGCAACCCCTCAAGTGTGAACCTCGGGGGTGATTCCTCTTACGTTCACCTTGATGATTACATTGAGTGGAATTCACCGGGGGTGATTCCTCGGGTTTTCCCCTTGATGTTTAAACACACAGTTACTATGGTTACTATGACTTTACACTGAACCATGTTACTAAAGACGGGTCGACCCTGAGGGGTGCCCGCGCGAGCATAATTGCGAGTGATGAGGAGTCGGGTTGACCTGGAAGGTGCCCGTGAGATAATTATGAGGCGTGGCCAGGCATTCTTAGCCCTTGCCGCAAGTCCTCGAGACGGGGCAACGGGGTCACATCTTTCGTGAGTCTCTGCTTGTTACCGCGCGTTCCTAATCCACTACGATTTGGATATTTGATCCGAGGGGCCTCTGGCCTGATAGCACTAACCATCACGTGGGCATAGTATGGGCGTTCTGCGTCGTATGCATCAGCCGAAGCTTAATAGACCTCAGCGACTGAGCGGCGCACGCCGGGTTGGACTGGTAAGCACCTACCTTTTTAAGGAGGTAGCTAGGTCTGTTCACCGGCCGCGTTCGCAACGTGCAGGAGTTTCCGGGGAGATGGCCCATGACCCCTGGGGGCATAGGTTTAGTCCGGCGTGCTGGCCTCTCTATTAAGCCTAGGTCGGGTTGCGGCGTATTGTTTGGCCGAGGCCGGGCATGACCTTGGAAAGTGTGTCCGGCCGGAGTTAAGCGAGCGTGGTGGGTAAGTTGGTGCACCCCTGCAGGGAAGAAAACATCTATCGATAGCCTGTCCTACGGTAACGGACACTTGGAGTTGTATCCCGATCGATACAACTAGAACTGGATACTCATGATGAGAAATGGATTGAGATGAGAAATGGATGGTGATGAGAATTGGATTGTGTTGATAATTGGATAGTACGGCTCTGGGATTTCTTTCTCACAGGGAGTCGAGAAAGGATCTCTGGCCGAGGTTGATAACGCTACTACTACTTTACTTTATGCTACTCTACTCCCTCCTGTTTGCTGCAAGAGGGTGGTTTCCAGAAGATGCTAGTCTTCGATAGGACTAGGCCTTCTCTCTATTCTGGCATTTCTGCAGCCCAGTCCACATATACAGCCTTCCTTTGATAATGTTGCATCTGTAGTGTAGATCCTTGCTTGCAGGTACTTTGGATGAGTACTCACGGTTGCTTTGCTCCCTCTTTTTCCCCTTTTCCATTCTTCTCGGATGACGCAACCAGATGATAGAGTCCAGGAGCCAGATGACACCTTTGACGACTGCTACTACACCGAGGGCGTCTACTACCACGTGACGAAGACCGCCGATGACCAGGAGTAGTTAGGAGGCTCCCAGGCAGGAGGCCTTGCCTTTTCGATCGTAGATGCTTTTGTGCTAGCCTTCTTAAGGCAAACTTGTTTAACTTATGTCTGTACTCAGATATTGTTGCTTCCGCTGACTCGTTTGTATTCAAGCTGATGTATTCGAGCCCTCGAGGCCCCTGGCTTGTAATATAAAGCTTGTATTATTTTAATTTGTGTCTAGAGTTGTGTTGTGATATCTTCCCGTGAGTCCTTGATCTTGACCGTACACATTTGCGTGTATGATTAGTGTACGATTGAATCGAGGGCGTTACAAGTTGGTATCAGAGCCGACTGCCTGTAGGTAGCCCCCTTTCCAACTCCTTGGCCGAAGTTGAGTCTAGTCACTGAAAAACTTTTACTAACATGGCTGTGTGTCTTACGGGCCCACGTCGCCATTGGGTGGTGTTAGGATCTTTTACTCCTTGTCTATACTCTGGGACTCTGAACTCTCTTCTACTCGGGTTAAACGAATTTACTAACTCTGACATTAGGTTCTCGTACCCACTTCCTCCCGGAGAGCCCCGACCTTACCGATGATCACTTGCTTCACCAGAAGATTCTCCGGTTACTCCTCGATGTTTCTCGAGACTCTGTGCACATTGCCTTACAGTTCCTGACCACCGGTAATCCTCGTGAATAACCTCCTTGCCATTTGTACCTTCATCCCCAGTTGCTCATGTTGTTACAAGATACCCCTAGCACTCTCCGTTGTTCCGAGAATCCTTGTGCCTTCTGCTTTGCAGCTTCTTTTTGCACTAAGGATAATTCACTTAACCGGGGTCCGCTCATCCCCAGTTGTTCATATGCTTTTCAAAATACTTGGAAATACTACCCGATCTTTCGAGTATCCTCTTCAAACTATTGCTCTGCAATTACTTGTCTGCTTGCATTATGGATGCTTTCCATATGTGTAGCAATATTCATTAGTATCCTTTGACACCTTCATTTTGATCCTATTGATTCAACATGTGTGTGAAGGCACACAATCATCAGTGATCCTTCTATATCTTTTTGGCTTAGACGTCATTTTGAACATGAGCTGGTTCTCGACCAATCTATTTGTCATCAATTATGCCCCTAGGTCTATTCTACCTATCCATCCTTGATCAGAGCGTCTGCTTCTGATCCTTCGTTTAGGAAATCATAATTCCTTTGTTATCTAAGCATCGAATTATTCAGATGTTCTATAATCCGATGCCTTTGCATTCTTTCTTCCTCTGATTGAGTACTGATACTCACATCAGCTCCATTGTGGACCGGCAGGCCCATTGCCGGGTTGTTATCCGACAACATCCTTCATATGCAATAACCTTGTGAGCCTTTTCTCGGATACATAAAGCCTTTGGTAAATTGTATCCTCTCCTTTTGTCAACCATGCTCTGCTTCGAGCTTGTGTTGTTTACTTTTGAAGTTTGTGGAATAGGTTCCTAAGATGCCCCTATGGGTTGAACCTATGCCTCCCCTAATCCATTTGAACCCGAGAGTTTTTAATGAGTCTTACTCTTCTGGTGTTTTGCCAGATAACATTTCAACACTACAACTTCATTGAACGCGAGAAGTAAATGAAAGGTTATGCATTGAAGAAGTGGGAGTCGACCTTGAACTTTGTGTTCATGCCCATGGACCCGATGTGGAACTTATCATGGAAGCTTCTTGTGATAATAATAATCCCATTGTTATAAGTTCATCTGGTAACTATGTTTGGTCCTTTGCAACTGTGGTTCTGACCATGATTGTTCCCCTTTGATTCAATTTCTCGAACAAGTTAAAATACTTGTCTTCTATAGATCTTTTCATCTGTCCAACCTCTATTTCGATCTACCTCGAGTGTTGCTCCCTGTTATCTCGAGGATATTGTGTCATTGCACTACCTCTTGTGAATTCTCATTGGAATGATACTCCATCACATCATTCCTAGCCTGATCGGCTATATCATTATCGAGCTAATTTTAACTGTGTTATCCGGTCCTTCTTCTGGAGCACAACTTCCGACGACGAGCTATGCTTACGTCAATCTTCCTCATCTTATCATTCCTCCTTGGACAACAAGCTTGAATCCGAGCTTGTGTCGTATACGTGGTTCCAATAGCCTTTGCTTCAACATTCCTTTTTCTTGATGTCGTTGCCGCTCGATGGCATCTTCATAGAGCCTCTCGACAAAGGCGTCGTGATCAGCATCAACATTTTGACTTCCGTTGAAATGACAATTGAATTCATGGTGAGGAATACCATCCTTGACCTTCAATGATTTGAATTATCATTGACAACCCCCTTATCTTCTTTCCAACACATGTTGATCCTGTCTTGGTTATACCTTGGACTCCTTGCTATTCCTGCAATCGTTCTTTGAGTATTTCTTGTGATCTTCAACTCCAGCCCCTACTTGTAACACCAAGTTAATGCTACCTCGAAGCATGACTGAGGTATTCCGAATATCAACCATGAACATTGGAAGCACACTGTCTAATGTTTCTTGATCTATTATCCAAACACCATTGTATGGGTAATATCATGATTATCCCCTCGCCCCCTTTATCTAAATGATATTTAAACTTGTTGTCATATCATGTATATCCTGCTCCGCTTCCCCTTGGGAGGGATATAATCCCAACTCTTATGAGTAAACACATCTTCCTTTCCTTTGGGTTGTTTGATTCGATAAACCCATTTTCCTTTCCATTGGTTTGCTCAACCTTTCTTGTGATCTATATATGTTATAAGCAGAAATAATTCCCTGCTTATGGAAACACCTCGGTTTACAACTCTGTCAGTGTGACCCTGTTACTATTGCTGACAACATCCTGGTAACCCCTGATGGACGAGAACTTTGCCTATTGGTCCGCCTCGTTCAATGAGCAGGAAAATGGTTCTCTTCGTCCCTCGCCCTTGGTACCAACGTTGTTGCCAACATAACTGACAGTCTATCATCTGACATGCCTTGCTATCGGCCCCCTTTCTTCTATTAACCCACATGGTGGGCCCATAACCCACAGTTCCATAGGTTCGGAACCTGACTCTCCTGTATATCTTTGATTCTGAAATATTCTTGCATTTGGCTTCGTATCATGTCACGAGCCACCTTTCGAGAGATGATCTATTCCCGATGCTCTGAACCCCTTTCTCACACTCTGTTCAGGTATCAATCGTTTGTCCATTCGTTTGGAACTTCCTATTGTACCTTCGTACTTTGCTCTCAATGTTTTAATAAGTTTCAACTCGAGAGATTTTTCTACCTCATTCCCTGAATTGATCATTTGATAATTAACCCTATAAGGGTCAGTTCTCCCGAAGTTGCTCTTTACTTCCCCACGTAAATCTCGGGACGAGATTTCTTGTAGTGGAGGAGATTTGTAACATCCCCAGCATCACACTATAGTAATCTCCCCCTAATGAAGGTCATGTCATCATGATCATCATGCCAAAAGGCCACATGTCCAAAATCTGCTTCAAAGTCAAATTCAAATTGCATGTCAAATATTTGCTTCTTCTTCATGAAAACTAAATGTTCATCAGGTGGCAAATAATCATTTGTTAATATTGGTGGTGAACCAACATTTTTGTAAAAGGTTTGAGTGGCCTAAACTACTTAAAACAGTGACCTGAGCAATAAATTAAATGCCTTTTTAATTTATAAAATTGGCAACTATTCCAAAAGCCTCCCAACCTTTTTGTGGCAGTGCACAATAATTCCTTGAAATTATCTTGCCCAATGACATAATTTTGCAAAGTCCTAATGGCTAAAAGGAAAAGGCAAATTGCTGCTGGAAATTAAAAAAAACAAAGAAAAAGGAAAAGCCCCCCCCCTCAACTAGGCCGACTGGCCCAGCTGGCCACCGTGCCCCCCCCCATGGGCCTCGGCCCACCTCAACCAGCCGGCCCAGCTCCCCGCACCGCGCCCCCTTCCTGTTCCCCCGGTGCGCGCCGCTACAGGGGCGCCGTCCCCGCCGGACCCGCCTCGCCGGCGACACCCGGGCGAGGGGATAAGGCTTGCGCCTCCCCGACACCTCGGCCTCCTCGCCTCCCACTCACCCACTTGCCACTATCCCTCCCTCTCCCTCGCTCGCTCCGCCCTCCTCTCCTCCAGATCCGTGGCCCGAGCGCCCTCGCCGCCGTCCTCCATCGTTGTCGCGGCCACCGGTGGCCCCGCGCCCGCTGACCTTGTCGGTGACCTCCGACATCGCCCTCTCCATCGATTGGTGGCCTCAGCGGGGGATGGGGAGCACCGAAGCGTCGGATCCCCTTCTTCCTCCTCCGCGGGTCGTCGGACGCCGTCGTTGTTGATTCGACCTCCCTCTGCGCTCCCGTTCACTCACGGGGCCTCCTTGCGCCCGCACGGTGAGCACCGCACGTCCTCCCCCTGCCTTCCCCTTGTTCTGCTGCGAATAACATCGCCACCATGGACGACCGAGCTCAGCTCCGCCGTGCCGCTCATCGTCGTCGCTTCCATCGATGCCAAGGTCGTCCGAGCACACCATCGTGCTCGGGGCACTCCAGCGGTGCGGCCTAGCGCTTTAGATCGCTTGTGAGCGCGCTAGTTCTTCGTTTTCGCCGAGCTACCGTAGACCACCGCCGCCGGCGACCTTGCAGCTCCCTGTTCCGGCCATCTCCGGTCGGTCCAGTGGCACCACTCGACGCGCGACAGTGTCAGCATTTGAACGCAAGTGAAAACACGTGATTTGGTGTTCTGTAGCGAAGATCCGAGCCTCTCCGGCGGACTCGCCACCGCGGAGAGCTCGCCGGCGCAACTCCGGCGCCGGCCGCCGACGTGGCCGACCCGGGGCCACCCACAGGGTCGCTGCCAGCGGGCCCCACGGGCCCCAGACCGGGTTGACCCAGTCAACTGCTGACTGGGCAGCCCCAGCCACTAACGTGCGGGCCCCATCGCTTAATTAAGCTAATTAAAATGTTTTTATAGTTAAAAGTAATTAGTAATCTAATCTGCCACTGCCATAAGGGGCCCAGCTGTTAATTTAACCTCTTTTTAGTTAGTTTAAAGTTCTGTTAGTCCACTGTCTATGACAGGTGGGACCCACTGGTCAGTTTGACCAGTCAGCCAGTCTGTTGACCTGCTGATGTCATGCTGACACTCTGCTGACGTCATAATTCTTTTTCTATTAATATAAATAAATCCAGAAAATGGTTTAATCTTTGTAATTTAATAGAAATTAAACCGTAACTCGGATGAAAATGTTTTCTATATGTAAGTTGCTCAGAAAAATCCAACGAACCCGAATACGTGGTCCGTTCATCTGTCACATGCCCCTAGCATGCTGAACATGGAACTTTCCCCCTCTTTTCCTTTGTCCGGAATCCACCTAACGTCGGGAATTCACCCTCGGATGTTTCCCCCCTTCGTCTGCAACGTGTACTACCGCGTTAGAGCACGCTTAGCGCTACGTATCGTCATGTCATGCTTAGTGTTACCTCTGTTTGCTATGTATTTACTGTTTCTTCCCCCTCTTCTCTCCGGTAGACCCCGAGGCCGCTGATGCCCCGGTGATCGAGTACGTCGTCGACAACGACCCCTCCTTGCCAGAGCAACCAGGCAAGCCCCCCCTTTGATCATCCCGATATCGTCCATTCCATTCTCTCATGCTTGCATTAGATTTTACTACTGTTATTGTTTGCTCCTATTCTGATGCATAGCCTGCTTTTGTATCTACTGTTGTACCTTACCTGCTTATCCTAAACTGCTTAGTATAGGTTGGTTAGTGATCCATCAGTGACCCCCACCTTGTCCTTGTTGCCCCTGCTTCATCATTGAAGACCCGATCAACGGGATTGAAGACCAGGCCCCGGCACCGCACATCACTTTCCCCTTAGTTGTTCGACACTGTTCGGTTACTATCGAGTGCCGAGGGTGAGACCTCTACAGCACTTCTGAAGTTAACCCTGTAGTGTAGCTATTCGGTCGTGGTCATCGAGGGTGATTCCACCTTAACCACTTTCGATATGACTCTGCCGTGCAACCCCTCAAGTGTGAACCTCGGGGGTGATTCCTCTTACGTTCACCTTGATGATTACATTGAGTGGAATTCACCGGGGGTGATTCCTCGGGTTTTCCCCTTGATGTTTAAACACATAGTTACTATGGTTACTATGACTTTACACTGAACCATGTTACTAAAGACGGGTCGACCCTGAGGGGTGCCCGCGCGAGCATAATTGCGAGTGATGAGGAGTCGGGTTGACCTGGAAGGTGCCCGTGAGATAATTACGAGGCGTGGCCGGGCATTCTTAGCCCTTGCCGCAAGTCCTCGAGACGGGGCAACGGGGTCACATCTTTCGTGAGTCTCTGCTTGTTACCGCGCGTTCCTAATCCACTACGATTTGGATATTTGATCCGAGGGGCCTCTGGCCTGATAGCACTAACCATCACGTGGGCATAGTATGGGCGTTCTGCGTCGTATGCATCAGCTGAAGCTTAATAGACGTCAGCGACTGAGCGGCACGCGCCGGGTTGGACTGGTAAGCACCTACCTTTTTAAGGAGGTAGCTAGGTCTGCTCACCGGCCGCGTTCGCAACGTGCAGGAGTTTCCAGGGAGATGGCCCATGACCCCTGGGGACATAGGTTTAGTCCAGCGTGCTGGCCTCTCTATTAAGCCTAGGTCGGGTTGCGGCGTATTGTTTGGCCGAGGCCAGGCATGACCCTGGAAAGTGTGTCCGGCCGGAGTTAAGCGAGCGTGGTGGGTAAGTTGGTGCACCCCTGCAGGGAAGAAAACATCTATCGATAGCCTGTCCTACGGTAACGGACACTTGGAGTTGTATCCCGATCGATACAACTAGAACTGGATACTCATGATGAGAAATGGATTGAGATGGGAAATGGATGGTGATGAGAATTGGATTGTGTTGATAATTGGATAGTACGACTCTGGGATTTCTTTCTCGCAGGGAGTCGAGAAAGGATCTCTGGCCGAGGTTGATAACGCTACAACTACTTTACTTTATGCTACTCTACTCCCTCCTGTTTGCTGCAAGAGGGTGGTTTCCAGAAGATGCTAGTCTTCGATAGTACTAGGCCTTCTCTCTATTCTGGCATTTCTGCAGCCCAGTCCACATATACAGCCTTCCTTTGACAATGTTGCATCTGTAGTGTAGATCCTTGCTTGCGGGTACTTTGGATGAGTACTCACGGTTGCTTTGCTCCCTCTTTTTCCCCTTTTCCATTCTTCTCGGATGACGCAACCAGATGACGGAGTCCAGGAGCCAGATGACACCTTTGACGACTGCTACTACACCGAGGGCGTCTACTACCACGTGACGAAGACCGCCGATGACCAGGAGTAGTTAGGAGGCTCCCAGGCAGGAGGCCTTGCCTTTTCGATCGTAGATGCTTTTGTGCTAGCCTTCTTAAGGCAAACTTGTTTAACTTATGTCTGTACTCAGATATTGTTGCTTCCGCTGACTCGTTTGTATTCAAGCTGATGTATTCGAGCCCTCGAGGCCCCTGGCTTGTAATATAAAGCTTGTATTATTTTAATTTGTGTCTAGAGTTGTGTTGTGATATCTTCTCGTGAGTCCTTGATCTTGATCGTACACATTTGCGTGTATGATTAGTGTACGATTGAATCGAGGGCGTTACAGTGCGTGCATATTTTCGTGCTCAAATGACATAGGAGGAGCTCTAGCAAAAAAAACAAAGTAGTGCACTTTTTCAAAGTTTCTTTCCCAGCCAATTATTGTTTTTTTCCATGAGCTCCCACAATGTCCAAACACTATGAAATTTTGTGAACACATTGAGCACCCGAGCATCTTGTATGTCAACATTTTTCATATTATTTTTGAATTTGTTTTCTATTTTTTTCGAATTTACTGTTCACCGGCATACATATTTATGGTTCTTTCGTTGTCACGAGCTCCTGGAATGTCTAAATAGAAAAAAACACGCACCTTGTGCACCAGAGAAACTTTGATCCCACAAATTTGCAGATGTTTTTGACATTTTTGCTATTTTTTTAATTTACTGTTCATCAGTCTACTGTTCATGCAGACGAAAACCGTCCGAAGCGGCGTGAGGGACGAAAACTATCCGGTTTTGATAATTGAGGGATGAAAACTATCCGGTTTTGAGTTGAGGGACGATTTCTAAACTCTTGGAAGAGTTCGAGGACGAAAAATATACTTATCCCTTTTTTAAAACACAAAGATTTTTTTTTGAAAAATCTTGATTATTTAAAACATGAATATTTTTTAATCAATGAAAACTTTGAATGAAGTTTGCAAACAGGAATATATTTTGAAATTCTGAACAAATTCAAAAGCACGAAATATTTTAAGATCCACGAATTAAAATTGAGATCAGGAACATTTTTTGAGATTCCGAGGATAAATTGAAAATGCGATTTATTTTAAAAATTGGCTACAATTTTTGAACTCATGAATAAAATTTAAAAACATGAACAAATTTTGTAAACAAGAACATTTTTGGAAAATGTGATTTTTTTAAACTTCCGAACATAACTTAAAAACATGAACAAATTTGGAAAACGGGAACATTTTATGAAACTCCATAATAAAATTCAAAAACGCGAACAAGTTTTCAAAACACGGACATTTCATGAAAACTGGAACATTTTCTGAAACTCTCGAGCAAAATTTTTAAAATATGATTTTTTTTAATCTCATGAACATTTTTTTGGAAAACTTGGATTTCTTGAAAATTGCAAACAACATTTGAAAAAGACATATAAAACTTCAAAAACAAACAAGCAAAAGGAAAAAAATAGAAAAGGAAACATAAACAGAAAAAGGAAAAATAATTGGTAAAATAAAAAAGGAAAAGAAAAATAAAATAAAATATGAAAAGTTAAAACCCGGTTCAGGAACCTTCTAGAAAGTTCCTAAAACTGGTAAAAACCCGCTGGGAACCATCTAGAAGGTTACTGAAACCGTTTACCAGAAAGTTGTATGTGTTATACATGGGCGGGCCAATCGCTTTATAGGTCGACTTGCCAGTGTGAATCCACGACAGTATGACGCAGGTAGCGCCAAATAGGGAATTCCTAACGTTGGCGCGTCACATTGTCGTCATTTCACACAAAGAAGCAGAGGGTTGGATCGAACTGGACTGGCCCATTTTACATTGCTAAAAAGTACAACTTTTTGGGAACCTTCGCAAATTGGTTTTCCCTTTCTATTTTTACTTTTCCATATTTCTTTTCCTTAAATCACTAGTCAATGTGTACGTGCAATGCACGTTAATTTGAAAGTATATTAACTTCATGCGGATATTAATAGGATATTATTTGCGTGTTTTACGTGATTAATACTATATTTGGCATGAAATTAACTGCATGCTAAACGTATTGAGCGCTCGACATTGAAGCAGTCTAGGTCGTTGGATTGACATGATTTGATGACCGAGATTAATTGAATCTGTCCCTTTGAGTCTTTTTATATTGTTATAGATATAGATTTATTCCCTGCACGTCGGGCCAGTCGGGGCTTCCCTGTGCGTTGCTCCTGTACTTGATGCAAAATGCGTCAAATAAGAGCACTCACGATCCTATTCCCCGTGCAGGTTGGGTAATAAGCGGGCTCATTAGTACGTTTATGTGTGGTTTCTTTCTGTTTTCTTTTGGTTTTCTAGTTTCCCTTTAGCTTTTCCTTATTTTTGTTTTTCAAACCTGAGAACAATTTTTAAATTCATGAGCTTTATTGAAAATTGTGACTGTTTTCAAATTTATGATTTTTTGAATATAGAAAAATTATAAAATCATTGAACATTTTTGAAAATCAATAATAAATTGTAAATTGCTGATTTTTCAAAATTTAAATTTTTTTGAAAAAAATCCTGAACAATTTGTGAACTCACGAGCATTTTTTAAATTAGTGCAATTTTTTGAATTCGTGAATAATTTATGAAATTTGAGAACTGTTTCAAACTCAGGAACATTTTTGGAAATCATATTCATTTTTTAAACCCATGATTTTTTTTCGAAATTCGTGAACCAGCATTGTATTTGTGAACAAGTTTTCGAAATCACGAACATTTTTATAATCAGTGTACATTGTCTGACTTCATAATCTTTTTCGAATTTCTCCAATAATTTTTTGGAATTCATGAATTTTTTTAAATTTATGAACATTTTTTGATTTTGAGGAATTTTTCTAAATGCACGAACTTTTGTTTAAAATACTGAATATTTTTGTAATTCAGGAACATATGTTTTCATTTGCGGACATTTTTTTAAAATTTGAATCCTTTTTGAACTGACGAACATTTCTAAAATACTAAATATTTTTGAACTTTTTGAACTTTTGTTTAAAATACTGAATATTTTTGTAATTCAGGAACATATGTTTTCATTTGCGGACATTTTTTTAAAATTTGAATCCTTTTTGAACTGACGAACATTTATAAAAATTGTGATTTTTTTAGATTTTAGTTTCTTTCGAATTCTTGAAATTGTTTCAAATTGTCTTTAATTTTTTTTTTTGAATTTCCTTAACAAAATGAAAAACAAAGGATCGAGAAATAAACCTTGGCCCAAAGTGGACCGACTCGAAGCCGGGCGGGTGTCCAGCCTCAACGAGTGTCCCCAGCGTGTCTGCTCGGCCGCAATCGCCCTATGCGGGAATTAGGATGTTCTTTTGATGCCCACTACTGTCATACATAAGGCCTCGTGCTATTCGTACATGGCGCCTACTTGCGAGCATTGGTATTTACTTGGCCCAACCATCTAGCGCGCATATTTGGTTTTGTAACTTTTCCATGTGGTTTTGTGTTTATCGTCGCATTTTAACTCGGTTTTTACTCGTTTGTTTATTCTTTTGTAGTTTTAATTGGTTTCTTCTTGTGATTTTTCATTTTTTTCATTCTTAAATCATGATTTTTCTGAATTAGCAATCATTTTTTTAACTTATGATCTTTTTTAAATTCCTGAATAACTTTTAAATTTGTGAACATTTTTAAAAATTCATGTTTTTTAAATCCAGGAACAATTTTCAAATATATGTTTTTTCTACAATTCATGAAAATTTTCTGAATTTTAGCAGATGATGTTCGGATTCGTGAACATTTCTAAAATCCGCATTTTTCTCAATTTTGCTATTTTTTATGATTGTGAACTTTTTCCAAAATAAACGATATTTTTTGTTCACAAAAAAAATCAACAGGTGTCTGGTCAATGGTCACTAGTCAACTGTGTACATAGTGAGCGAGGAACCCGGGTATTAGGCCGGCCAAAGCAAGAAGGGCACGTGAGTGATGTGTGGCGAGCTGGCAAAAAAAGTTGGCGCACAAGGCGTTGTGGAGGGGCAATTTCGATTCGGCGCCTGTTATAGGCATCGGCGCAAATGGCCCCACACCTCCCTCCTTCCATAGATGCTGCATGGGCCTGCCCATTAATCTTTTTGCCTGTTAAATTCCAAAAATAGGCTGAGGGATGGATTCAAACTCGTGACCTATTCCTTCGCTGATCAACCCAATAACCACTAGGACTCCTTTAAGTCTTGTGAAGTCTTGCTTCGTTTTCTTCTTCTTATTCTTTCTTTAGTTCACCGAACTTGTTTTTTTTTCTAAATCAGTTTTGTAGGGTTATTATTTATTTTCAATTCCTTTTTCTCCTTTTCTTTTCTTTTCTTTACATTTTCCTTTTTTACTTTTCCAATGCATGATTTAGTTTCAAAAATTGATGAACTTTTCAATATTTTGTGAACTTTTTTCAACTTTTCACGAACTTTTTCCAAAATGGATGAACCTTTCTTAAAATTGATGAACTTTTTTCAAGTTCATGATTTTTTTAATAATCGATGAAATTTTTTCATGATAGATGGATTTTTTAAAAAAAATTGATGATTTTTTTAAAATGGATGATTTTTTTCAAATATATGAACTTTATTACGAATTGATTAATTTTTTTAAAAAAATCAATGAACTTTTTACAATATTGATAAACTTTTCTTTCAAATTAGTGAACTTTTTCGCAAAACCCATGAAGGTTTTTTAATTAAAAAATATTTGTTGATTTTTTTGCATTTATTTGAAAACCGATTTTTCAGTCAAAAGTTGAACTTTCAACTGGTCAACTGTAATCAATTTTTTAGGCAGTACCAGATGCGAGGCAGTCGCCGCTACGAGTGAACCATCCCCGAGTTGTTCGTTGCGGCTGTTGGTTTCATGGGCCGCCCCACTCAGGTCGCCTTCAGGCGCCAGGAGCCTAAAGTGGCGCTGAGAGCACCGTTTAGGAGCTCCCTTGGGGAGGAGCTCTCGCAGATACGCACATAACCACTTTTTTGTCGCCCTGCGCGCTAGAAGACGATGAAACGCGCGGGAGTCTGCATCATTAATTGGGCTGGCCCAACTCCTGCTCATTCGCTGCATTTCTTTCGGCTCACGTTTATTTCTTTCTCTCTTGTTCGTATGTTTCTGTTACGTATGTTTCAATCTCCCCCAATACTGTTTCGACAAAACAATAAAATGTTCGTGATTTTGAAAAAAAAAGCATATTAGAAAACATATCCACGAGTTGGAAAAAATGTTTGCGTATTCAAAAATTGTTCGTGAATTTGAACAAATGTTCGTTGACTCAAAATAGCATATTAAAATGAACATTTATTAGACATGTTGCCCGTAGCGTTGCTTAACTTCCTGGTTGTAGCTGTCATTGCACCAATGTACAAGGTATAGTAGGAACTCCGGGATCCCCCAACTTCTTAGGAATTTTACCGTCAACATAATAGTTTGCAAGCATAGTATAAATTTCATCAATGGGTATCTTTCTTATCTTAGTGACAATAGCTTTCATATACTTGGAATAAGGCACAACCTTAATTGCTTGAGTAAGAGAGATTTGTAAGTAAATATCTTTGAGAAATGCAGGAACCTTGCAAAATTTTCATGGTTCACTAGGGAAGAGCATAGGTTTTTGAACCCATGTTTCTATCTCTTTACCATGTCTAGTAGTTTTTTTTAGTTTTTCTATGAGTTTTCTTGACAGGTGGAGTCTCATAATTTTCTTTTTCAACTTCATTAGCATGGTTTCTTTTTCTACTTCTTCTTCTTCTGTGGTATTTTCATTATCTTGATTAGGTTTTTGTTCTTCATTGCCTCTTTTAGTTTTAGTGTCAGAGATAGAAATATCCTGTCGAGATCGTTCTTCTTTTCCATCTGGATTTTCATTGGCCATTTCAGAAGATTCAACATCTCTTAGTATCTTCTCTTTCTTTTTATTTCTAGAAGTATTTAGTGCTGCTCCATCCATATTTTGTGATTCTTGAATAATTCTATCAGGGTGACCTTGAGGATATAAATGATCTTGGGTGGAAGCTCCACCTCTAGTCCCTACTCCATAGATTTCATTATTTCCTTTTGACTTATCAAGAACGACGTTTTCCCAAGTTTGCATAATTTAGAAGATTTGTGTTTGAACCATATTGCAATATTTAGAAATTCTTTAATATCATTCATAGTTCTTTCAAAATATTTGGACATGTTTTCAATTGTAATGGAATTGTCAGAAATCCCTCTCCTAATCTTCAAGCTGAAGTGATGTTGTTTAAGAAGAAAATTATCTAGTTCATCATGACACTGACCAGGAGATTTTTTTATACAGAAGGTCACCTTCATAAAACTTATATAAAGAACTAACTTCAATAACAATAATAAAAGCTTGAGATATAAGGGTGTCATAGGAGGTAGTGTTTTAACTTCTGAAGCTGAATGCCTTTTCTTGGAAAGATTTTTTAGCTTCTTTCATATCTTCATCACTCAAGACATATATCCCTCTTTTCTAGGAGGTAGGGGCTAGTTGTGGTTCTTCTAAATTCCAATCATCATAATTTGAAGCGGTACCATCAAGTAAATCCTTAGCTTTATTTAGTGTCTTGTCCCTATAAACATTTACCGCATAACTATCTAGTTGTATCCTAGATTCAGGGGTTAGAGCATTGTAAAATATATGAAGCATTGTCGGTGTCAAAACCGGCGGATCTCGGGTAGGGGGTCCCGAACTGTGCGTCTAGGCGGATGGTAACAGGAGGCAGGGGACAAGATGTTTACCCAGGTTCGGGCCCTCTTGATGGAGGTAAAACCCTACGTCCTGCTTGATTGTTCTTGATAATATGAGTAGTACAAGAGTTGATCTACCACGAGATCAGAGAGGCTAAACCCTAGAAGCTAGCCTATGGTATGATTGTTGTTGTTCTACGGACTAAAACCCTCCGGTTTATATAGACACCGGAGGGGGCTAGGGTTACACAGAGTCGGCTACAAGGAAGGAGATCTACATATCTGTATTGCCAAGCTTGCCTTCCACGCCAAGGAAAGTCCCATCCGGACATGAGACGAAGTCTTCAATCTTGTATCTTCATAGTCCAACAGTCCGGCCAAAGGATATAATCCGGCTGTCCGGATACCCCCTAATCCAGGACTCCCTCAGTAGCCCCTGAACCAGGCTTCAATGACGATGAGTCCGGCGCGCAGATTGTCTTCGGCATTGCAAGGCGGGTTCCTCCTCCGAATACTTCATAGAAGATTTTGAACACGAGGATTGTGTCCGGCTCTGCAAAACAAGTTCCACATATCACTGTAGAGAGAATAATATTTCCACAAATCTAATCTGCTGACATACCCCGTAGCGTGACATCACACCACAGCCATGTCTTTATTCGAATCGTTTTTCATAACCAATCTCAGCGTGTCTCGCAAGGCGGTTTCCTTGACACGTCTTGTCGAAGCAGAGATCGTGTCCCCTTTATTACGGGATTCTCATCAATACGGACGTGGGTAACCCAACCGTGCCTATTGGTAGGACTCCTAGATCTTAGGCAAGTCCCAAACGGCTACGAGGAGGACGCTTGATATTCACCCTCTTTATAAAGGGGACAAGGCTTTTTCTTTTTTCCCTCTCGTGCTCAATCAAATCCTTCCCCTGCATTGAGCTCTAACACCCAAAACGTAGGTCAGGTGCTTCGGACCTTCAACTATGTCCGGATCCAACTTTCAAGGTCGGTGGATGCCTTCCTCCATCACGGAGGAGGACATCAAGAAGTTGAGAGAGGCCAGATATCTGACCGTCGAAATTTCCCATCGGCTGCCTGCCCGAGGGCAGGCCGTCCCTACTCCCGAACCCAACGAGAGCGTCGTGTTCGTCTCCCACTTCCTCCGAGGACTAGGCCTTGCTTTGGATCCCTTTTTTAGGGGTCTTATGTTCTATTACGGGCTAGATTTTCACGATCTGGCCCCGGACTCCCTTCTTCACATCTTGACATTTATTGTCGTATGTGAGGCCTTCCTCCGCATTACCCCTCACTTCGGCATGTGGTTCAAGACCTTCGATGTGAAGCTGAAGATGATCGAGGGGCAGCATGCAGCGTGCAGAGGCGCTTCAATAAGCAAAACCGCTGACGCTCCATGGCCTGAGGGTTGCTTCCCAGAGGTGTCTGGATTGTGGCAGCGGGAGTGGTTCTACATCACAGCTCCCCGAAGTGCCAAGTGGGTAGCTGCCCCCACCTTTCGCTCTCTAGCCCCCCACTGTAACTGATGTCATGGATCAGCAGGGGGCTGAGCTGGGGTCCAGCCAAGGACGTGCCAATACGGCAAAGCCGTATCCGAGATCTCTTTGAGAGATATTTTAGTCTGGTTATGGTAGTGCAAGTTATGCTAGTTCGTCAAGTCCAGCCTTACAAACGCCCGCCCCTTCGCATGTGGGAATTCAACCCGGAAGGACCGCGAGCTATTCAACATTTCCTCAGCATGACGCACGAAGAGATGTACAAATTGTTCTTCAGACCACAAATAATGTGTCCGGACGTCACTGGGGATGCAGTTCTGAGCTGCAATCGCCCGGATACCCAAGTAAGTAGCCCCGCATCCGAACACACTGTCCGTTTATTTATCGCAATGTCGCCCTAAAAAAACCGCTTTTTTACCAGGATTGGATAGCGAAGGCAAAGTTGATCAGGTGTTCGGCCCCCCTCCCTGAGACCTCACCAAATCCCGTGCTAACCAGGATGCTGGAGATCGCGCCTTATCAAGCGCCCTCAGGAGAAGATAAAGGGGGGAACAAGGAGGCTAGCGCCTCCACGAAGGAGGTTAGCCGGGGAGGAGGGACTGAAACTTCCTCTTCCCAGAGAAGGAAGAGGACCGCCTCCGAGGACCTAGAGACAATGGTCTCCAAACGGGGGAAGAAATCTTCACCGGAGGGTCCTGCCCCGGGGGCTACCCCGGCCGCACTATTCCCTCAAGGGGATCAGCCCTCCACCGAGCTGTAAGTAAAAGGGAACTTAATAATAAAAATACCTCGCTTTACCTCCGAGGAAAATAACCGAAGCATTTATCTTGCAGTTTGGATCTTAGCCCTTCTCAGCAGAGCTCGTCTTCAGGGGATCTTCTTCCAGAGATGATGGAGAGCGAAACGCCTCCCCCTGCCATACCGCCTCATGAGGCGGGCGACCCCGAGGTGTTGTCATGGAGGGTTTTCCTGATCCGGCAAGGCCTGAAGGCAATCCCATGGCCACCCGAAGTCCTCAGTATCCGGCTCTTGAAGAGAGCAATCGAAAGAGTCCGGCACCATCTGGTGTGTGGTCGGACGTATTGAGGGATCTGCTAGAGCAAGCGGCTATCTCAGGAGAGCACCACACGTTGATGCGTACGGTGATTGAAAGGATTTCGTCCGCCGAAAGCGAGTTGCATGAAGCCTTTATGAGTCTACTGATGGGTTTTGAGGTACGTGAAATGACGTACATTTTTGATAGTACAACACATTTTTAGATGTGCCCTGTGTAGATAGTAGCCCCTGAGACTCTGGTTGTCGTCGAAAATGGCGGCAAACAGAGGATCATAGTCCCAGGTAATAACCAGACCGCCGTTATGTGCAGGTGGTTGAAGCTCCGGTGGCTAGCCGGACTGATGGGTTTGCCGAACTAAGGCGGCAACTGGATGCGGCAGATGCCGACGTCGTGCTTGTTAACAAGCGCTTGACGAGGCACAGGGTAAGTGATTTTTCTGGTGATTGTCACATAATAAGAGCAGCATGATGCTAGTATCTTTAATATGTTGTGACTGCAGATGGAGCTGCCACCGTGGAGACCCTTCGGGCGGAGATTGCCCGAGCCAAGGAGCAAGCCAGGAGTAGCAATGCGGCCGCTTTAAAGGCGGCCGAAGAGTTAAGGGCCAAACAGGCCGCGCATTGCGAGAGCAAAGAAAAAATAGCCAAGATGGCTGTAGAGTTAAAAGATGCTGCTGACCGTTACCAGCTTCTTGAAGAAGAAAATCGGGCGAAGGCGACGGACCTGGAGAAGGCCCGGGTGGCTGCCAAGGAAGCCCGCTCCAAAATTAGAGCGACGAAGGAGGAGCTGCATCAAGCTGCGGATATTGTATCTGGGAAGCCCTTCTTGTTGCGGACTAAGTTCGGGGATCCAAAGTATGCACCTCTGGACCGGCTATGGAGTTTTGCGGACTCCTACGTGGATTTGGCTGCAAGTGCTGCTGATGCGGCCGAGTACTTCAAGGATCGGGAAGATCACGAAGTGGAAAAACTGTTTTGGTCACAGTTTCATGCTCCAGCTCATCCGCTGCTGTTGAATGAGCAAATGGCTGAGTGGTCCGAGCTCCATAGATTATTCGGACTTGCCATGAGGTCCGTTGTGGATAATCTGTGGCCGGG
>NC_041386.1:108327911-108356006 GCF_002162155.2 Triticum dicoccoides
TTTAGCTTAGTGCAACAGTTCCTTGGTGCTGTGCCACACATCGATGCTGTAAAGAGGTCGGCGTGCATAGAAGGCTCGCGGATGGCCCTTGCCCATGTCAAAACATACTGGGCGGAGATGGATGCCACCACTGTTGCGGCACAGGGTTCGACCATAGGTCGAGTGGCTGCCAAGCACTACTTTGAAGAAGTTCTTGAAGGCACTCGTTCGATAGAGGCTCAGTGCTCGAAGAATATTATGTTTAAGTGACATGTATTCCCATTGTGAAAACAATGTTTTATTGAGTTTATCAAGGCTGTATTTATACTTTTGGCCGAAAGTACTATGATGCCTCCTGTGCAGCTATTTATGTATATATGTATATAACCTGAAAGATGGCAGTCGTCGGCTTCAGCCCCCACACATATAATGCGGGGTGCTCGCAGAATACGCATGTTCACACTTGATCCAACGTCTTGGTCCATTAAGGAGGTGATAGCGCAGCGAACTAGGCAACTGGACTATAATGCTTTAACACTTTCACTTAGCCAGAGGAGTTTGACAGTGGGGCTACTATATAGCCCCTGGTGGCTCCGCGCTCATCCGAATTCGGGGCGCGTACATGCCTAGCCGGGAAACGGCCCTTCGTTAAGGCGGAGGAATCCCGAAGATTCCGCTAGGTCATCGAGTGGTTGACCAGTCTCACGCTATATCATGATAGTCAGTTTTCAGCTTTCTCTACTGAGGTGCTCGTCCGGATGAACCAGGGCACAATCGTAGTAGTTCTCCTGGTGCCGCCCTAGCCGATAGAGCGGAACGGAAGGCAGCAAAACACAGGAGCCGGGCAAACCCAACATTTGACCAAAGACATGATTCGGAGCTGATGCATATAAGGCCAAACTCACGACACCGAACACTCCCTAAGGTATTCGGTCTTTATGATGTAAACCGGGCTAAACAGTGCCCTTTGTAATAAGCCCCTGGTGTCCAGGTACGTGCAATATTCTGACGTGGCCACATGCCAATACGTCAGCATCCTTCTCAGTTGTACTGAGAATCCTGGGGATGTGTATCAACAAGAGACAGTAAAAAAAGGTTTACGCAGGGTCTTAATCTAAAAATAATCCTTGGAACGGGTCCCTGCTGCACGTCTGCGCCTGTGTCTTCGTTGTGCCGTATCCTGGACGGGTGTAGCATGATGGTCATGTGAAAAAGAGAGGAACTTAGTTGAAAAGTTGTCGTGCAAAAGGTAGGTTATACTAAATAAACCATGTACAGTTCAGGATGAGTAAAGTTGTGCCTAATTGCCACTTGTTTACACGCGTTGAGCCCCTTGTATTGTTATAGGGGTATAGCCATCAAACCTGTATCAATTACATATAGCTGCACCGGACTCGTCTAACCGCGTCCGTGGTCTTAACGACCTGTCAGATGCTCTAGTTGGTGAGGCCGTTTAGTGTGCGGCTGCCCACGGTCTTCCGCGCGCAAGGAGGCTCAATATTTCCATTTACTGTAATGATGCCACGTGGACCAGGCATCTTAAGTATGAGAGAAGCGTAATGCGGTATTGCGTTAAAGCGAGCGAAAGCTTCGCGTCCGAGTAGTGCTTGATAGCCACTTTGGAACGGAGCGATGTGGAAGGTTAACTTTTCGCTGCGGAAGTTATCGGGAAAGCCGAATATAACCTCTAGTAGCAGGGAGCCCGTACAATGGGCTTCTGGGCCTGGCGTTACTCCATTAAAGGTAGTATTGCTATGGCTGATTTTTGTTGGGTCTATTCCCATTTTGCGGATTGTGTCCTGATATATCAGGTTTAAGCTACTGCCGCCATCCATCAGGACTCGTGTGAAGTGGTATCCGTTAATTATCGGGTCTAACACCAAGGCAGCCCATCCTGCATGCCGGATACTTACCGAGTAATCCCGATGGTCAAAGGTGATCGGTTTGGACGACCAGTGGCAGAACTCCGTGGTGATAGGCCCTGGGGCATGTGTCTCTAGGAGTGCCGCTTTGTTTCTTCCCTTCGTCACGTGTAACACATTTACTGTTTTGACTTCTGGTGGGAATTTCTTCTGTTCCCCAGTGCTTTGCTTGCGAGGCTCGTCCTCGTCTTCGCTTGGCATATCCCGCCCCTTGTGTTCGGCGTTGAGTTTGCCGGACTGCTTGAAGACCCAACATTCTCTATGGGTATGATTTGCAGGTTTATCGGGGGTGCTGTGGATCTGACATAGTTTGTCCAGAATCTTGTTCAGGCTGGATAGTTCGTCTCTGTTGCCTTTGGAGGGCAGCTTTTGCGACCTGGCCAAGAGCTTCTGAATCCGGCGTTTACCGCCGTGCTCTTCGGGCTGTCTTCTTTATTCCGGCGCTTGTTTTTGCTGCGTCGTGGCTTCCCGTTTCCGTCCCTAACTTCGGATGTACTTTGGTCGCTGGTGCTGCATCGGGCTAACCAGCTGTCCTCGCCCGCGCAAAAGCGGGTCATGAGGCTTGTTAATGCTGCCATTGTTCTTGGCTTTTCTTGGCCGAGGTGTCTGGCAAGCCATTTGTCTCGAACGCTGTGCTTGAAAGCTGCTAAGGCTTCGGCATCCGGACAATCGACTATTTGGTTCTTTTTAGTGAGAAGCCTGTTCCAAAGCTTCCGGGCTGACTCTCTGGGTTGTTGAGTTATATGACTTAAATCATCTGCATCCAGTGGTCGGACATAGGTCCCATGAAAATTTGCCCGAAAAGCGTATTTGAGCTCTTCCTAGCTTCCAATGGAGTTTTCGGGGAGGCTTTTAAGCCAGTGCCGAGCTGGCCCTTTGAGCTTGAGGGGTAAGTACTTGATGGCGTGGAGATCATCTCCTCAATCCATGTGGATATGGAGGATGTAGTCCTCAATCCAGACCCTAGGGTCTGTCGTTCCATCGTACGCCTCTATGTTTACGGGTTTGAATCCCTCTAGAAATTCATGGTCCAGCACCTCATCGGTGAAACATAGGGGGTGTGCAGCACCCTTGTATTTGGGTGTACCGTGGTGTTCGGATGTTTGTTGTGTTGCATTGCGTGCTGCAGCGCGCTTGCTTGGCCCGTAGATGGATCTGGTTGCGCCGTCCTTTTGATGCGAGCCCTCACGTGGATCGCGTACTGGCTTGTGTGCGGCGTCGTTTGCCGCTCTATGTTGGCCACGAGGTCGTCTATCCGACCGGATGGCTATTTTGTTTTTGATTGCGGTGGATCTAAGGCCTCCTCATCGAATTCAGGTAGCAGCTTTCGCTTCGGGTAGCTCTTTGTGTGGCGACTACCGCCGTACTTTGCTGCAGTGTTGAGTACTTCACTCCATCTAATTCTGAGTGTGTTTTGTGTAGCCTTGAGCCTTTGCTTCTGCTTTTTCAGACTCCTCGCAGTGGCAACAAGCCTTTGATGCGTATTCTGTTGCTCCGGGTGCCTGTCCGGTGTGATGTCGTCCGGAGTGTTATCTTCGACGGAGTCAGGTTGTTCGGTTTGGTTCTCCGTGTTGCAGTGGTCGGACGGTGGTTCAATGCCACGTTTGTCGTCCCTGGCTCACCCTACTCTATCGCTGGGTCTATATGATCGCTGCTTCTGCCGAGGCGGGATTTGGAGCGGCGCTTATGCTGCACTTTGACTGCTTCTCGAGGGAACGATCCTTCACCGCGTCCTTCCGTTCCTCTTTGTCATTTTCTTTGGGTGTGTCCACCATGTATACATCATATGATGAGGTGGGCGTCCAGTGCCCTGTGGGCAATGGTTCTTGTTCGTCTCCTGCATCGTCGTCCATACCATTGATGTCTTCAGAGTCGAAGTCGAGCGTGTCGGTCAAATCGTCGACAGTGGCTACTAAGTGGGTGGTGGGTGGGCGGCGAATTTCTTCGTCATCTGCGTCCCAATCCTGCCGGACATAGTTCGGCCAGGACTCTCCTGACAAGGAGAGAGACCTTAATGAGTTCAGCATGTCGCCGAAGGGCGAGTGCTGAAAGATATCCGTGGAGGTGAACTCCATGATCGGCGCCCAGTCAGATTCGATAGGAACGGGCGCAGGCGGTTCGGAGTCCGTGGCCGGGGAAGAATCTGGTAGTTTGGCGTCACAGCTCTTATGAAGGGTAAGGTCGATACTCGGCTCGATCGCCGATGAGAATGCGGCCTCCGAGGCGGGGTCTATCCACCCGTCCATGGATGGCGCAATTGGCTCCAAATTGAGGGTCGGAGCGGTCGCCGGTGCGATCTCCCAAACACTGTCAGATGGTAGAGCTAAATCATGCTCATCGTGATCGTGCGGCGCACTCGACAAGGGCTCTCAATCAAGTCTCTGTGGATGTCAGCTGTGTAGTTCAACTTTCCAAATCTGACCTGATGGCCAGGGGCGTAGCTCTCGATCTGCTCCAGATGGCCAAGCGAGTTGGCCCGCAGTGCGAAGCCGCCCAATACAAAGATTCGTCCGGGGAGAAAAGTCTCACCCTGTACTGCATCGCTATCGATGATTGAAGGAGCCATAAAGCCTAACGATGATGACACAGAGGAACTCTCAATGAAAGCACCAATGTCGGTGTCAAAACCGGCGGATCTCGGGTAGGGGGTCCCGAACTGTGCGTCTAGGCGGATGGTAACAGGAGGCAGGGGACACGATGTTTACCCAGGTTCGGGCCCTCTTGATGGAGGTAAAACCCTACGTCCTGCTTGATTGTTCTTGATAATATGAGTAGCACAAGAGTTGATCTACCACGAGATCAGAGAGGCTAAACCCTAGAAGCTAGCCTATGGTATGATTGTTGTTGTTCTACGGACTAAAACCCTCCAGTTTATATAAACACCGGAGGGGGCTAGGGTTACACAGAGTCGGTTACAAGGAAGGAGATCTACATATCCGCATTGCCAAGCTTGCCTTCCACGCCAAGGAAAGTCCCATCCGGACACGGGACGAAGTCTTCAATCTTGTATCTTGATAGTCCAACAGTCGACCAAAGGATATAATCCGGCTGTCCGGATACCCCCTAATCCCGGACTCCCTCAAGCATGTTCTTTGATACTATGATATGGATTTCTCCTTTGCAATCAATAATCCTCCCACGAGCTTGAGACAAAGCCTCATGCTTGTTTTGAGAAAAGCTATGAATCTCTCTAATGATGACATGTTGTTTATGATTTGGCATAAATTTTATCATGAAAGTATAAATCATATCTTTTAAACTTCTTATGCTCATAGATGCAAATTGTTGAACCATATTTTAGCATCCCCTCCCATGGAGGAAGGAAATAACTTAAGAATATATAGAGAGAGACTAGTGCCCTTTTTCACAGAATGTCTACAAAATCTTCAACTCTGTGAGCACGATCAAAAACACTTTCACTATCCAATCCCTGTAAGATATATATATCAAATCCCTAGTGGCATGGTTGGAATAGTTGGTGTCCTCAAAACAGGAGTAGGTGGTATTCTCAAAGTGGAAGTGGTTCATATTCAAGTATTTCCTTTTCTTTTAGTATAGCAAGATGACTATCAAGCAGTTCTCCCAAAGGAGATTCAGCAGTAACTTTAGAACCAGTAGTAGCAGTATCAATAGTTTTATCATGGCCATCATCTATATCATGTGAAATTTTAGAGTGTGGTTCATTGGTATGTGCAAGTGGTGGTGTCACAAGTTGATTGAAAATAATAGAAGAATCGTAAGAAGCTTGGGTACTAAGAGCGGTACTTCTTCTTCTAGTGGACAGAACAATTTTAGGCTAGGGGTCTGGATTCTTCCTCATTATGGATAATAATTGCATCAAGTAAATGAACAATACGTAGACTTGTAAATCTTTGCAATCAATTTTTGTTTTATTTTTATCTGGCACTTTTCTGCACAAGATAACATCATGGAAAATGTGTTGAAAACAACGTCAGTCCGAATTAGTTCTTTATTCATTTGAGAAAGTTTTGAGTTCAAACTAAAGTAAAAGTGTTCAAAAAATTAGATACATTTGAGACGTATCACATACCGATTTTTCTTATTTTGTACTATGTTTTCGAACAACATAAAGTGCATACTAATAGAGTAATTGTTCCTCAACGGCTTGCCCTAACAAGACCAAATATGCATAGTAAAAAAGGAGGGAGTACATGGTAAAAGCCATACGTGCCTTACATGTCACCGCTGCTGCATGATTAATTAGAGACAACTTTTGCATTTTGGGGTTACATGGACATAATTCATCACGAACCGTCTGTTGTGTGATACCTATGGATGCCACGTAATGCTATTTTAAAAATACTTTCTTTACGAGATTTTTTTATCTATTCATCTTTAATTATGGCATACAACGAACATCAGAAATAATAAAAATTAAATCCAGATTCGTAGACCACCTAACGACGACTACACGCACTGAAGCGAGCCGAAGGCACATACCCTTCCTCTCCGGAGCCGGGCAAAATTTGTTGTAGTAGACAGTCAGAAAGTATGTTTTGCCACACGAGGAAGGATCGAATCCGAAATGATGACATACGAGATAGAGTTGGGCCAGCACCAATTGAATAGAAGCTTGTCCAACATCATCTCAGATGGTTTGGGCATATTCAGTGCATGCCTCCAAAAGCTCTAGTGCATAGCGGACGGCTAAAGCATGCGGGTAATGTCAAAAGAGGTCAGGGTAGAACAAATTTGACATGGGATGAGTCCGTAAAGAGAGTATTCTGTTATCCTACTTGAACTGACGTAGTTTACAGGGTGGACTGACGTGGTTTTCTACTTGAACTGGTCTTCCTGCGTGTACGACGGGCGGAAACAGGGGATGTAACGTGGAGCTTCCGGGCGTTCTCCAACGCGGTGCTGCGGGCCATTCGTTGCCAGAGGAGACATGTAAGGGGTTCCGCACGTGCGAGCGCTCACCTCGTCATGTTTTGCGATCTCAAGTCACCGGAGGTGATGGTGTGGGCATTTGGCGGCGGACGTGTTTTGGGCGTTGGTGTTTACCGTGCTGTTCGTAGGCCTCAATTTTATGTCTGATTTGTTGTTTTGGATGTGAGATTTATCAGTGTGTTAGAGTTTTTGGAGATTAATTTCATCTGTAATTTCTGATTACAAGTTTTGGTGTTCTTGGTCGTTTTCCACGCCCTCCATGCAAATGTGTTCTTCTTTTTCTGTTGTTTTACTTTCGAATTGGCGTTGCAGGGAGAGATATGAGGATTGTATGAAAATATTTGCGTTGTTAATTTTTGCTTCTTTGAGTTGTTTCTACCCTGGATTCCCATGTTATTTGGTCGTTGGCGGAGGTGGTGTATGGCGGCTGACAATAGCTTGCGATTTCTTATAATCTGGTCAAACTATGTAATTAAGTTGCGTGTTTTCCAGTGTTGGTTGAATTGCTGTCGTATGTGTAGTTGGACTGCTCCGTGTCAAAGTTGTCTTACTGTGCATTGGCATTGGAGTAAGTATTTTCTACTGGCTGCCTACCCATACCTCTGCACTTTGAGTATAAAGCCTGAGTCCTCTCTCACTTTCATTCCACCAGCTGCAATCAAAGAAAAGCGAGATGGATCCTGAGCTGGGAGAGGTCACAGAGGAGGAGGGGGATGCCGTCGATGTGAGGGCTGCAGTAGCGGAGCATAGGAGGAGGAGGCGCAGGCGCAGGCAGATGGCACGACGTGCTACCGAGGAGGAAGTGGAGCCAGAGTTCAACAGACGCCTTGCGCGCGAGGTGATGGATACTTGCAACTCCAATGAACTAGAGCTTCTTTTCCCAGAGGGCAGGGGAACACTGGTGCACGTCGGTCCTAAACAAATGGTTTTTTACCCCTTTCCGCGATGGCATTTGGAACCATCGCCAAGTGAGTGTGTGCGATAGGGTATCCTTCCCACATGACCTAGAAATCGTCAGGGATAGGCCCTCCTGGGACCCAGGCTGGGGCCGTGTGCGATCGGGCACGGCATCAAAACCCAATCATTTCCGTAGGTATGTACATCCCACACAATGAATCCCAGAAATCATTTCCGCAGGTATGTACATCCCGCACGGTGAAACCCAGAAATCATTTCCGTAGGTATGTACATCCCACACGGTGAATCCCAGAAATCATTTCCATATGTATGTACATCCCACACGGTAATCCGAGAAAATCATTTCTGTAGGTATGTACATCCCACACGGTGAATCCCAGAAAAACATTTCCGTTCGTATGTATATCACACATAGTCAATCCAAGGAATACGGTTTCGTTCTTATGTACATCCCACACAGTCAATCCAGGGAAAACGTTTCTGTTCGGGCGTAAATTCCACACAGTTTTATGTGTAGGCTCGTGTGCGAAAGTTGTAACTATCACACACGGTCTTCCTTGGTTAACTGTTTGCTTTTATCAACTATATCACACACGATTTGATGAAGAAAACTTTGTGGCATTGGGCTATCCATCGCAACCGCTTTTACTGCTAGAACCGTTTGCAAAGGTCCATGACACATTTAGCAGGTTTATTAGTTTACAATTAATAATTCCAGCATTATGCAAATTCACATTTCATATCGAACAGCCGTTTGCCAATTTCATATCAGGCACATAAATATATTATAACATCATAGTATGGTACGGTAGTTACATGAAAACAACACAATACAACATATAGCTAGTTCAACTTCATAAGAACAGTATATTCATTTCCCTAATCGAGATCAACCAGGCTGATCTTATCCACCTCTGCTTTCAGTTCAGTAAGTACCCGTTTTGCACGGGCCAACTGGGAAAGTGCCTCCTCCTTCACCAACACCATCTTAGCAAAGTCTTTTAAAAAAAATGAGCTCATTCTCCACCTTCAACTTTTTATCCCGCATCTCGAAATATGCTTCAGCGTTGACAATACTTTCTCCAAGCCTAGTTGTGTTCACTTCCTCATACATGCTCCAGAGCTTCATTAGGCACATCTTCAAAGACTGTGGCCACTCTTGATCAACCCACTCTAAGTAAGAACACTTCTGTTCATCCTCTAATATTTAAAACTAGATCAGTAAGAGTTGTAGGGGAAATGGGTTTATAGCAACATAGAAAATCACCAATGCTTATTTTGAAAAACTGAAGAAACATGTTAATTATGACATATCTTCTCAAAAAGATAAATGTGCAAATGAAATAATTGGTATTGAGACAACAACCAAATTCTGAAACATTAGAAGCTATAATTAACTACAACGACGCTACAAGTTCTTACTCATGTACAATAAATAACAAATTGAACATTTTATGAGGAAGGTAAATATAACTGCAACAACATAGCGACAATGTTTGGATGAAAACAAATTGATACTAACATGTGTGTACATGCACAAATTTAGTAACATAGAACTAATAGCACTAAGGCCGTCCACTATGTATGCCAAAACTGGTGTAAAGACAACTGTTGCTACATCTCGCACCGGTGCCCTGAACTGGCGAGCCGACGTAGTGGAAAAAAAATCAGGGACCCGGACTCCGGAGCATGTAGTTGCTCCGATGCCCAGTTCCTTCGTGCCATAAAGATTTAGTATTTTACTGCTTGGCTGCTCGGATGTGTGGACCAAAGTTGGCTGCACAAACTGCTGAAGAGGTGCCAAATAATTTTCTAATGGCACCGCTGATGAGATGGCAACAATTTAAGATATTAGGTACAAACTGTGGCACTGTCTTAGGATGCGTTTGGTTGAAGGTGTGGTATGAATGGGTTGGGACCGTGGCAGTGTCTCAATCACAGCTAACAAATGATTTGTAACAATGAAAGAGGGTCTAACCTTCTGTTCACATGCCAGAAACTTCCTCCCAGTGTCCACAAAATCAGACGCAAGTAGCTTCACGCATGGAGATTGATGGTGACAACGAGTAGATAGATCTTTAGCCACCCTGCTCCATTCGTTACCACTGATGGTCTTAGGGAGCTACAAGAGGAAGAAACGACTCAAATCGACCTCCGGGTAAAAATCCTTCATTCCAAGTCATAGCCCGAGAGAGAGAGAGAAGAGAGGCATACCCGGGTGGTGAAGAAGTAGTCGCCGGAGGAGGAACCGCTGGAGATGTCTTTGAAGAAGACGATGGCGACCCCGACGGTAGGATGCGAGACGGTGAGAGCGAGGAAGCGGCTATAGCTTAGCAAGGAAGGAAGGAAGGATGAAACAGGGGAAATGTGACTTGTGGTTGGGGAGAAAAGGGGGTGGGGAAGGGGAGAAGGGGGCGGGGGTAGATATTTTGGCGGTAGGTCAATATTTTGGAAATGTGGAAGGAAACTTTGCGTGCGGGGCCACCGGACCATTCACTTTGAACGATTGTGTGCATCGCAAATGATTCTTTTGCTTTATGCGCATGGGATGTGTTTGATAATTCAAATTTTGGTGGAAATTTCCCCGGGTACGTCATTGCATGATTTAACACCGCTTGCTAATTTGAGCATGTTTGACCAAAGTTTGGACACACACCCCTCACAAACCAGAGCAACTCACTAGAAGGCTCATGGTTCCGAGAGGGAACAATGCATGTTTGATGATGAATCGGAGATAGCTTCCTCTTACGGCCTTCAATTTTTTTTCTACGTCTAACGTGCACTACTACAACTGTATTATGAAATTTTTGAAAATTCTAGGGGTCATTTGACCTTTTAAAGACATCTAAGTGAATTTCTAGCCATTTAATGACCTTAATTCAAATTTGAACTACGTCTACATGCAACGCGTAACCGAAACGATTTGAAAAATCATATATGTGTACTTGTGGGCGAGTTAATTCCATGTGCAGTAAACTAGAAGGAATTTTCAAACATATTTGTATCACAACATGGACACATATGCATGAATACATATGCATGGAGTGGCATGGCATTTTAATTCAAAAAAAATCAGAAGCACATGAAACCTTGGTTGATGTAATGTAATTCCACCAAGATGATGTGGTAAAGAAATTGGCATGTTTGATGAAAGTTTAGACACACACACCCCTCACAAACCGGAGCAACTCGTTAGAAGGTTCGTGGTTCCGAGAGGAACAATGCATGTTTGATGACGAACGGGAGATAGCTTCCTCCTATGGCCTTCAAATTTTTTCTACGTCTAACGTGCACTACTACAACTATAATGTGAAATTTTGGAAAATTCTAGGGGTCATTTGACCTTTTAAAGACATTTAAGTGATTTTCTAACCATTTAATGACCATAATTCAAATTTGAACTACATATACATGCAACGCTTAACCAAACCATTTTGAAAAATCATATATGTGTACTTGTGTGCGAGTTAATTCCATGTGCAGTAAATTAGAAGGAATTTTCAAACATATTGGTCTCACGACACAGACATATGCATACGTATGCATGGAGTGACATGACATTTTAATTCAGAAAAATAGAAAAATGATGAGAAACACATGAAACCTTGGTTGATGTAATGTCATGCCACCAAGATGATGTGGTAAAGAAATTGGCATGTTTTATGAACGTTTGGACACGTACCCCTCACAAACCAGAGCAACTCGCTAGAAGGTTCATGGTTCCGAGAGGGAACAATGCATGTTTGATGACGAACAGGAGATAGCTTCCTCTTACGGCCTTCAAATTTTTTTCTACGTTTAACATGCACTAATACAATTGTCCTGTGAAAATTTGGTAAATTTCAGGGGTCATTTGACCTTTTAAAGACATTTAAGTGATTTTCTAACCATTTAATGACCATAATTCAAATTTGAACTACATCTACATGCAATGCCTAACCATAACGGTTTGAAAAATCATATTTTTGTGTACTTGTGTGCGAGTTAATTCCATGTGCAGTAAATTCAAAGAAATTTTCAAACATATTGGTGTCAAGGCATGGGCACATGCATGGAGTACATGCCATGGCATTTTAATTTCAAAAAATTAAAAAATGATCAGAAAAACATGAAACCTTGCTTGATTTAATGACATGCCACCAAGATGATGTGGTAAATAAATTAGCTTGTTTGACGAAAGTTTGGACACACACCCCTCACAAACCGGAGGAACTCGCTAGAAGGTTCGTTGTTCCGAGAGGGAACAGTGCATGTTTGATAACAAACGGGAGAGAGCTTCCTCTTACGGCCTTGAATTTTTTTCAATGTCTAACATGCACTACTACAACTGTAATGTGAAATTTTGGAGAATTCTAGGGGTCATTTGACGTTTTAAAGACATTTAAGTGATTTTCTAACCGTTTAATAACCATAATTCAAATTTGAACTACATCTACATGCAACGCCTAACCAATTTTTTTGAAAAAATGTATTTGTGTACTTGTGTGCGAGTTAATTCCATGTGCAGTAAATTAGAAGGAATTTTCAAACATATTGGTCTCATGACACGGACACATGCATACGTATGCATGGAGTGACATGGCATTTTAATTTAAAAAATAGAAAAATGATGAGAAACACATGAAACCTTGGTTGATGTAATGTCATGCCACCAAGATGATGTGGTAAAGAAATTGGCATGTTTGACGAACGTTTGGACACGCACCCCTCACAAAGCGGAGCAACTCGCTAGAAGGTTCGTGGTTCCGAGAGGGAACAATGCATGTTTGATGACGAACGGGAGATAGCTTCCTCTTATGCCCTTAATTTTTTTCCTACATTTAACGTGCACTAATACAATTGTCATGTGAAAATTTGGTAAATTTCAGGGGTCATTTGACCTTTTAAAGACATTTAAGTAATTTTCTAACCATTTAATGACCGTAATTCAAATTTGAACAACACCTACATGCAATGCCTAACCATAACGGTTTGAAAAATCATATTTTTGTGTACTTGTGTGCGAGTTAATTCCATGTGCAGTAAATTTGAAGGAATTTTTAAACATATTGCTGTCAAGGCATGGGCACATGCATGGAGTACATGCCATGGCATTTTAATTCAAAAAAATAAAAAATGATCAGAAAAACATGAAACCTTGCTTGATTTAATGTCATGCCACCAAGATGATGTGGTAAAAAAATTGACATGTTTGACGAAAGTTTGGACACACACCCCTCACAAACCGGAGCAACTCGCTAGAAGGTTCGTGGTTCTGAGAGGGAACAATGCATGTTTGATGACGAACGGGAGATAGCTTCCTCTTACAACCTTCAAATTTTTTCCTACGTTTAACGTGCACTAATACAACTGTCATGTGAAAATTTGGTAAATTTTAGGGGTCATTTGACCTTCTAAAGACATATAAGTGATTTTCTAACCATTTAATAACCGTAATTCAAATTTGAACTACACCTACATGGAACGCCTAACCAAAACGGTTTGAAAAATCATATTTTTGTGTACTTGTGTGCGAGATAAAAAATCATCAAACGATTTAAATATCTGGTGTTCAAAAAAGAAAATATAAAGATCTGGCAAGACAACCGGCCCCGACACGATTGGTAGTCTATCTCTCGGCTCGAGGTTTGGTAGGTGAATGGCGGGGATCATTAATCGGATACGATTCTGCATTGAAAACCGTCATCTATTATGTTCACACACGGATTTTGGCTATTATGTTCACACACGGATTTGCTGCGGGAACTGTGTGTAATTCAAACTACAGTACTCGTAAATTCCGGCGACCGACGTGTGTACTGTCCCCTCGATCTAGATTCCGGCCGCCAATAAATACTACCTTTCTCACGTTGCCCCTCATGCATTCTCATCTACATCCTCCCCTCGTTCGCCCTCTTTCTCTCTCTCTCTCTCTCTCTCTCTCTCTCTCTCTCTCTCAAATCTCTGTCATGGCGCCGCCAGTCTGCCTACGCGCCGACGAGGAGTCGCCTCCCCCGAGGACGCTCACTCGATTAGCAACAACGAGGACCCCTACGCGCCGCCTGACAAGGTTGTGCCGGACCCCCCAACTTTGGATTGGTTTTGAGGCCAGTACAATCTTTGTCTATGGAAGTCGCTGCCGCCGGTTGAGAAAGCCAGGCAAGTGGCGTTCAAGAAGGAGATGGCGGAGGCGGAAGCCTGGTACCAGGAGGCCTGTGAAGCCCGTGATGCCGCCTGGAAAAGGAGGCGACAGAGCTTTGGGGGCGGGCGCGTCGTCGTGCCGAGGAGGTGTACAAAGACTGGTACTTCGCGAGGAAGGTCATAGGCGCTGGGCACCTCATCGCTGCGTGGAGGTGGGCCGATAAGCTCCAGCGTGCCACCAACGAGGAGCTCTGGTGGGATCCCAACGAAATGGCAAGATCGGCCGCGCACGTCCGCCAGCAAGAGGCAGATCGGTACGTCATGTGCTGCAAGGCGGAGGAGTCATAGTACTACCTCCGCACTGGGAAGACGCCGCGCACCAGGGAGCTGCTGGCGAGGGGCTACCGGGATACTGGCCCCAGGAGGGATTATTAGTTTTAGTATTGTTCGTTTTCAATTTTATGCATTGTACCTAGTAGTTAAGTATCATCACGTATATGTGATGATATATATATATATATGTATATTCTGTGATGATCTAATGAACAATTTATATATATATATTATGAATTCCATTTTCTATCTGTTTTTGTATACTAATTTGAATCTAGCTGTTATCATCCACATATACAGAATGGAAAGCATATAATACACATATTGAAAAAGAACATATAAGAATGGAAAACAGAGTACACACATTGAAACATAGCAATACTATGATTGCTGTGAATACAAAGCTATCCACGTCGAAAAAACTTTTCAAAATAAAATGCGTCCATGAGACCATGACCAGCAACCCGTGACTAGGGTAGCTCTTGGCTCTGCCTGAACTCGTGCAGGCGTTCGTCCAAGTGGTCGACACGCTCGCGGTACATCTGGAGCGCGATCTCGAGCTCTAAGTTGGTTATTTCATCGGAGATTACCAGCTCAAGGATGCAACGGCCATGTCCCTCTACCGTGCCCAGGTGGACATCTAGGCCAAGGAGACGGTCGAGCCTACGGACCAGAGCGTTGGCATCTAGCAGGCCGCGGACAAGGTGAACGGCGGCACCCATGCGAACGGCGCGGCGGGCATCCGGTGCAAGTATGGTGTGACCCGCATCTGGTGCAAGTATGGCGTTGAGGGCCTCTACCCACTCCTGGCGAGGAATGGGGGTACTGACAGGACGTGTACCCAGCTGCGACGCCGTGTCCACTGCAGGCAAGCGCCGATGGATCCAATCTTGCTGTGCGGCACGCCGTGCCTCTCGCTCTGCAGCGCTCCAACGGTCTCGCCGTGCAGCGAGCAGTAGCTTGTCGGCGCGGACGCACCTAGCTTGCTCTGCGGCGCGCCATCATTCATGTTGTGCGCTGAGATGCAGCCTGTCGGTGCTGGCATGCCTATCTTGATCCGCGGCGCTCAAGCTCCATGCGCCAAAGGTCTGCTCAACCCTGGCGATGACGCGCATCACAGCGTAATCCATCGCGTTGTCGGGGAGCGCCTCAGCCTCAACGGGCTATGGCGCCTGCTCGTTTTCCTCATCGACAAGATTGATGACAGAGGCAGCGCTTTGGTGGGTTGGCATGCTTGGAAAAGGTGGATGTGCTACATGCTGCGCTTGTCGCCTTCGTGCGTCGCGTGAAGGAAATATTCCCTAGAGGCAATAATACAGTTGTTATTTATATTTCCTTATATCATGATAAATGTTTATTATTCATGCTAGAATTATATTAACCGGAAACTTAGTACATGTGTGAATACATAAACAAACAAAGTGTCACTAGTATGCCTCTACTTGACTAGCTCGTTAATCAAAGATGGTTATGTTTCCTAGCCATGGATAAAGAGTTGTCATTTGATAAGCGGGACCACATCATTAGAGAATGATGTGATTGACTTGACCCATCCGTTAGCTTAGCACGATGATCGTTACAGTTTCATTGCTACTGCTTTCTTCATGACTTATATATACATGTTCCTCAGACTATGAGATTATGCAACTCCCGAATACCAGAGGAACACCTTGTGTGCTATCAAACGTCACAACGTAACTGGGTGATTATAAAGATGCTCTATAGGTGTCTCTGACGGTGTTTCTTGAGTTGGCATAGATCAAGATTAGGATTTGTCACTCCCAGTATTGGAGAGGTATCTTTGGGCCCTCTCGGTAACACACATCACTATAAACCTCGCAAGCAATGTGACTAATGAGTTAGTTACGGGATGATGCATTACGGAACGAGTAAAGAGACTTGCCGGTAACAAGATTGAACTAGGTATTGAGATACCGATGATCGAATCTCGAGCAAGTAACATACTGATGACAAAGGGAACGCAGTATATCGTTATGCAGTTTGACCGATAAAGATCTTCATAGAATATGTAGGAACCAATATGAGCATCCAGGTTCCGCTATTGGTTATTGACTGGAGATGAGTCTCGGTCATGTCTACATAGTTCTCGAACCCGTAGGGTCCGCACGCTTAACGTTCTGTGATGATTTGTATTATGAGTTATGTGATTTGATGACCGAAGTTTGTTCGGAGTTCCGGATGAGATCGGGGATATGACGAGGAGTCTTGAAATGGTCGAGACATAAAGATTGATATATTGGAAGGCTATATTCGAACATCAGAAAGGTTCCGAGTGATTCAGGTATTTTTCGAAGTACCTGAGAGTTACGGGAATTCGTAAGGGGCTTTAATGGGCAATACGGGAAAGGAGAGAAAGGCCTCAAGGGTGGCCGCGCCCCTTCCCCATGGACTGGTCAGAATTGGACTAGGGAAAGGGGGCGCCCCCTTCCTTCCTTCTCCTTCTCCCTTCCCTTTTTCTTATTCCATGTGGGAGGTGGAATCCTACTAGGACTAGGGAGTCCTAGTAGGAGTCCACACTTTGGGCGCGCCCTATGAGGGCCGGCCTCCTCCTCCCTCCATCCTTTATATACGTGGCCAGGGGGCACCCCATAGACACACAAGTTGATCATTGATCTCTTAGCCGTGTGTAGTGCCCCCCTCCACCATAATCCACCTCGGTCATATTGTAGTGGTGCTTAGGCGAAGTCCTGTTCTGGTAGCATCATCATCACCATCATCATGCCATCGTGCTGACGAAGCTCTCCCTCGACACTCTGCTGGATCCTGAGTTCGTGGGACGTCATCGAGCCGAACATGTGCAGATCACGGAGGTGTCGTACTTTTGGTACCAGGATTGGTCGATCGTGAAGACGTACAACTACATCAACCGCGTTGTCATAACGCTTGCACTTACGGTCTACGAGGGTACATGGACAACACCCTTCCCCTCTCGTTGCTATGCATCACCATGATCTTGCGTGTGCGTAGGAAATCTTTGAAATTATTGTGTTCCCCAACAGTGTCATCCGAGCCAGGTCTATGCGTAGATGTTATATGCACGAGTAGGACACAATGGAGTTGTGGGCGTGAGTATATACATATTGCTTGCCGTCACTAGTTGATTCTTGATTCAGCGGTATTGTTGGATGAAGCGACTCAAAGCGACATTACGCGTACGCTTACGCGAGAGTGGTTCTACCGACGTGCTTCACACACTGGTGGCTGGTGGGTGTTAGTTTCTTCAACTTTAGTTGAATCGGATTCAATGAATAGGTTTCTTTCTGAAGATAAAAAATCAATCACTATACCGCGTTGTGGTTTTTGATGCGTAGGTAAAGAACGATTCTTGCTCAGCCCGTAGCAGCCACGTAAAACTTGCAACAACAAAGTAGAGGATGTCTAACTTGTTTTTGCAGGTCTTGTTGTGATGTGATATGGTCAAGACGTGATGAGATATAAGTTGTTGTATGAGATGATCATGTTTTTGTTGAAGTTATCGGCAACTGACAGAAGCCTTATGGTTGTCTCTTTATTGCATAAGATGCAAGCGCCAAATAGTTGCTTTACTTTATCGCTATGCGATAGCAATAGTTGCAAGAGAAATAGTTGGCAAGACGACCATGTGATGACACATTGATAGAGACCACCATGATGGAGATCATGGTGTCATGCCGGTGACTATAGAGATCATGACGGTACTTTGGAGATGGAGATCAAAGGCGCAAGATGATCATGGCCATATCATGTCACATAGTTTGATTGCATGTGATGTCTATCATTTATGCATCTTATTTTGCTTAGTTCGGCGGTAGCATTATAAGATGATCTCTCACTAAATTTCAAGGTATAAGTGTTCTCCCTGAGTATGCACCGTTGCGACAGTTCGTCGTGCCGAGACACCACGTGATGATCGGGTGTGATAAGCTCTATGTTCACATACAACGGGTGCAAGCCAGTTTTGCACACGTGGAATACTCAGGTTAAACTTGACGAGCCTAGCATATGCAGATATGGCCTCGGAACACTGGAGACCGAAAGGTCGAGCGTGAATCATATAGTAGATATGATCAACATAGTGATGTTCACCATTGAAAACTACTCCATCTCACGTGATGATCAGACATGGTTTATTTGATTTGGATCACGTGATCATTTAGATGACTAGAGGGATGTCTATCTAAGTGGGATTTCTTAAGTAATTTGATTAATTAAACTTTAATTTATCATGAACTTAGTCCTGATAGTATTTGCATAACTATGTTGTAGATCAATAGCTCGCGATGTAGCTCCCCATTTATTTTTGATATGTTCCTAGAGAAAAACTATGTTGAAAGATGATAGTAGCAATGATGCAGACTAGGTCCGTGATCTAAGGACTATCCTCATTTCTGCACAGAAGAATTATGTCCTTGATGCACCGCTAGGTGACAGACCTATTGCAGGAGCAGATGCAGACATTATACAAGCTCGGTATGATGACTACTTGATAGTTTAGTGCACCATGCTTTATGGCTTAGAAACGGGACTTCAAAAATGTTTTGAACACCATGGAGCATATAAGATGTTCCAAGAGTTGAAATCGGAATCTCATACTCATGCCCATGTCAAGAGGTATGAGACCACTGACAGTACTTTGCCTACAAGATGGGGGAGAATAGCTCAACGAGTGAGCATGTGCTCAGAATGTCTGAGTACTACAATCACTTGAATCAAGTGGGAGTTAATCTTCCCGATAAGATAGTGATTGACAGAGTTCTCTAGTCACTATCACCAAGTTATTAGAACTTCATGATGAACTATAATATGCAAGGGATAACAGAAACGATTCCCAAAGCTCTTCGCGATGCTGAAATCGGCGAAGGTAGAAATCAAGAAAAAGCATCAAGTGTTGATGGTTGTCAAGACCACTAGTTTCAAGTAAAAGGGCAAGGGAAAGAAAGGGAACTTCAAGAAGAATGGCAAGCAAGTTGCCACTCCGATGAAGAAGCCCAAAGGTAGACCCAAGCCTAAAACTGAGTGCTTCTACTACAAAGGAAATGGTCACTGGAAGTGGAACTGCCCTAGATACTTGGCGGATAAGAAGGATGGCAAAGTGAACAAAGGTATATTTGATATACATGTTATTGACGTGTACTTTACTAGTGTTTATAGCATACCCCTCGGTATTTGATACTAGTTCAGTTGCTAAGAGTAGTAACTCGAAACGGGAGTTGCAAAATAAACAAAGACTAGTTGAGGACGAGGTGACGATGTGTGTCAGAAATGATTCCAAGGTTGATAAGATCATCATCGCACACTCCCTTTACCTTCGGGATTAGTGTTGAACCTAAAATAAATGTCATTTCGTGTTTGCGTTGAGAATAATATGATTGGATCATGTTTACTGCAATACGGTTATTCATTTAAGTCAAAGAATAATTGTTATTCTGTTTACATGAATAAAACCTTCTGTGGTCATACACCCAAGGTGAATGGTTTATTGAATCTCGATCATAGTGATACACATATTCATAATATTGAAGCCAAAAGATGCAAAGTTAATAATGATAGTGCAACCTATTTGTGGCACTGCCGTTTAGGTCATATTGGTGTAAAGCGCATAAAGAAACTCCATGCTGATGGACTTTTGGAATCACTTGATTATGAACCACTTGATGCTTGCGAACCATGCCTCATGGGCAAGATGACTAAGACTCCGTTCTCCGGAACAATGGAGCGAGCAACTGACTTATTGGAAATAATACATACTAAAGTATGTGATCCAATAAGTGTTGAGGCTCGCGACGGGTATCATTATTTTCTGACCTTCACAGATGATTTGAGCAGATATGGGTATATCTACTTACGGAAACATAAGTCTGAAACATCTGAAAAGTTCAAAGAATATCAGAGTGAAGTGGAAAATCATCTTTACAAGAAAATAAAATTTCTACGATCTAACCACGGAGGCAAATATTTGAGTTACGAGTTTGGTCTTCATTTGAAACAATGTGGAATAGTTTCGCAACTCACGCCACCTGGAAGACCACATCATAATGGCGTGTCCGAACGTTGTAATCATACTTTATTGGATATGGTGCGATCTATGATGTCTCTTACCGATTTACCACTATCGTTTTGGGGTTATGTATTAGAGACAACTGCATTCACGTTAAATAGGGCACCATCTAAATCCGTTGAGATGACACCGTATGAACTATGGTTTGGCAAGAAACCAAAGCTGTCATTTCTTAAAGTTTGGGATTGCGATGCTTATGTGAAAAAAATTCAAACTGATAAGCTCGAACCCAAATCGGAGTAGTGCGTCTTCATAGGAAACCCAAAAGAAACTGTTGGGTACACCTTCTCTCACAGATCCGAAGGCAAGATATTTTGTTGCTAAGAATGGATCCTTTCCAGAGAAGGAGTTTCTCTCAAAAGAAGTGAGTGGGAGGAAAGTAGAACTTGATGAGGTAATTGTACCTTCTCCTAAATTGGAAAGTAGTTCATCACAGAAATCAATTCCAGTGATTCCTACACCAATTAGTGAGGAAGCTAATGACGATGATCATGAAACTTCAGATCAAGTTACTACCGAACCTCGTAGGTCAACCAGAGTACGGTCCGCACTAGAGTGGTATGGTAATCTTGTTCTGGAAGTCATGTTACTAGACCATGATGAACCTACGAACTATGAGGAAGCGATGATGAGCCCAGATTCCGCAAAATGGCTTGAGGCCATGAAATCTGAGATGGGATCCATGTATGAGAACAAAGTATGGACTTTGATTGACTTGCCCGATGATCGGTGAGTCATTGAGAATAAATGGATCTTCAAGAGGAAGACGGATGATGATAGTAGTGTTACTATCTACAAAGCTCGAATTGCCGCAAAACATTTTCGACAAGATCAAGGTGTTGACTACGATGAGATTTTCTCACTCGTATCGATGCTTAAAAGTCTCTCCGAATCATGTTAGCAGTTGCCGCATTTTATGAAATCTAGCAAATGGATGTCAAAACTACATTCCTTAATGGATTTCCTAAAGAAGAGTTGTATATGATGCAACCAGAAGGTTTTGTCAATTCTAAAGGTGCTAACAAAGTGAGCAAGCTCCAGCGAACCATCTATGGACTGGTGCAAGCATCTCAGAGTTGGAATATATGCTCTGATAAAGTGATCAAAGCATATGGTTTTATACAGACTTGCGGTGAAGCCTGTATTTACAAGAAAGTGAGTGGGAGCACTACAACATTTCTAATAAGTATATGTGAATGACATATTGTTGATCGGAAATAATGTAGAATTTTCTGGGAAGCATAAAGGAGTGTTTGAAAGGAGTTTTTCAAACAAAGACCTCAGTGAAGCTACTTACATATTGAGCATCAAGATCTATAGAGATAGATCAAGACACTTGATATATTTTCAATGAGTACATACCTTGACAAGATTTTGAAGTAGTTCAAAATAGAACAGTCAAAGAAGGAGTTCTTTTTTGTGTTGCAAGGTGTGAAGTTGAGTAAAGACTCAAAACCTAACCACAACAGAAAATAGAAAAAGAACGAAAAATCATTCCGTATGCCTCAGTCATAGGTTCTATAAAATATGCTATGCTGTATACCAGACCTATTGTGTACCTCACCATAAGATTGGCAAGAGGGTACAATAGTGATCCAGGAGTGGATCACTCGACAGCGGTCAAAAATATCCTTAGTGGAATAAGGAAATGTTTCTCAGTTATGGAGGTGACAAAGAGTTCATCGTAAAGAGTTACGTCGATGCAAGCTTTGACACCGACCAGGATGACTCTAAGTCTTGATCTAGATACATATTAAAAGTGGGAGCAATTAGCTAGAGTAGCTCCGTGCAAAGCATTGTAGACATAGAAAATTTGCAAAATACATACATCTCTGAATGTGGCAGACCCGTTGACTAAATTTTTCTCACAAGCAAAACATGATCACTGTTTGGGTGTTAATCACATAGCGATGTGAACTAGATTATCGACTCTAGTAAACCCTTTGGGTGTTAGTCACATGGAGATGTGAACTAATCACATAAAGATGTGAACTATTCGTGTTAAATCACATGACGATGTGAACTAGATTACTGACTCTAGTGCAAGTGGGAGACTAAAGGAAATATGCCCTAGAGGCAATAATAAAGTTGTTATTTATATTTCCTTATATCATGATAAATGTTTATTATTCATGCTAGAATTGTATTAACCAGAAACTTAGTACATGTGTGAATACATAAACAAACAGAGTGTCACTAGTATGCCTCTACTTGACTAGCTCGTTAACCAAAGATGGTTAAGTTTCCTAGCCATGGACAAAGAGTTGTCATTTGATAAGCGGGATCACATCATTAGAGAATGATGTGATTGACTTGACCCATCTGTTAGCTTAGCACGATGATCGTTACTGTTTCATTACTACTGCTTTCTTCATGACTTATACATGTTCCTCAGACTATGAGATTATGCAACTCCCGAATACCGGAGGAACACCTTGTGTGCTATCAAACGTCACAACGTAACTGGGTGATTATAAAGATACTCTACAGGTGTCTCTGATGGTGTTTGTTGAGTTGGCATAGATCAAGATTAGGATTTGTCACTCCGAGTATCGGAGAGGTATCTCTGGGCCCTCTCGGTAATGCACATCACTATAAGCCTTGCAAGCAATGTGAGTAATGAGTTAGTTAAGTGATGATGCATTACGAAACGAATAAAGAGACTTGCCGGTAACGAGATTGAACTAGGTATTGAGATACCGACAATCGAATCTCGGGCAAGTAACATACCGACGACAAAGGGAACAAAGTATATCGTTATGCGGTTTGACCAATAAAGATCTTTGTAGAATATGTAGGACCCAATATGAGCATCTAGGTTCCGCTATTGGTTATTGACTGGAGACGAGTCTCGGTCATGTCTACATAGTTCTCGAACACGTAGGGTCCGCACGCCTAAAGTTCTGTGACGATTTGTATTATGAGTTATGTGATTTGATGAACGAAGTTTGTTCAGAGTCCCAGATGAGATCGGGGACATGACGAGGAGTCTCGAATGGTCGAGACGTAAAGATCGATATATTGGAAGGCTATATTCGGACATCGGAAAGGTTCCAAGTGATTCGAGTATTTTTCAGAGTAGCGAAGAGTTACGAGAATTCGTATTGGGCCTTAATGGGCCATGCGGAAAATGAGAGAAAGGCCTCAAGGGTGGTCGCGCCCCTTCCCCATGGACTGGTCCGAATTTGACTAGGCAAAGGGGCGCCCCCTTCCTTCCTTCCCCTTCTCCCTTCCCTTTTTCCTATTCCATGTAGGAGGTGGAATCCTACTAGGACTAGGGAGTCCTAGTAGGACTCCACACTTTGGGCGCGCCCAATGAGGGCCGGCCTCCTCTTCCCTCCATCCTTTATATACGTGGCCAGGGGGCACCCCATAGACACACAAGTTGATCATTGATCTCTTAGCCGTGTGCGGTGCCCCCCTCCACCATAATCCACCTTGGTCATATTGTGGCGGTCCTTAGGCGAAGCCCTGTTTCGATAGCATCATCATCACCATCATCACGCCGTCGTGCTGACAAAGTTCTCCCTCGACACTCTGCTGGATCATGAGTTCGTGGGACGTCACGAGCCGAACATGCGCAGATCGCGGAGGTGCCGTACTTTCGGTACTAGTATCGGTCGATTGTGAAGACGTACGACTACATCAACCGCGTTGTCATAATGCTTCCGCTTACGGTCTACGAGGGTACGTGGACAACACTCTTCCCCTCTCATTGCTATGCATCACCATGATCTTGCGTGTGCGTAGGATTTTTTTGGAAATTACTACGTTCCCCAACATCGCGCGCCCCCTATGCGCAATATAGCAGGGTGGCGGGAAACAGGCGAAGAAATGGTGGGAAATGGTGGCGTGTTCATAAAACGCCATCAATTAATGGAAACTTAGCATCGAGCTAGCACAAGAAGTAGATGATGATCAGATGAACACGGAGCACAGTAGGGATCCCGTCGGTGATGAAATCATCAATCCCAAATGGCTGAATACTAGCAAGCATTTGCCCACAACACACACGGCCTATTCCATCACAAATAGGTCGGATGGATGAACTGTATGCCACGTATCGCACATTGTCAAAAAGTAATGCGGTAGACCTTCTTTAACATGTGTTAAAAAATAAGGACCTTGAGGTTAACCTAATTTAACATCAACACAACTTCCCATCCAGTCACCCATCCGATGGCTGCTCCAGCCCGAGCACACTTAACTTGATAGTTTTCTTACATGAGCTACTAGTGGAACAGCTAGTCCTTGCTGATAGGAATGCCTCTTTGCATCCTTATGGCGTATCCGGATGACCACCCATCCCACAATGGCCAATAGATGTTGTGTAGACAGAGCATATCACATACGTCTTATTAGAAGCAATCGTCTGTGTTATTATCGGTCTTCGCACACATTTCTGATTACAGACCTGTTTGCCGCGTATCACATACATCTTGTTATATTGAGTCGTTTCTGTTCTCTTGCCTAATCACAAATAGTTCATCCGAGTGAACCGTATGCTGTACATCGCACGCATCTTGATCGGGCTGTCCATTTCTTTTGTGTTGCCTAATCACAAACAGTTCATCTGAGTGAACCGTATGCTATGTATCGCACACGCCTCCATCTGGATGCCCGTTTCTTTTGTGTTTCCTCATCACAAACAGTTCATTGAACTGAACTGTATGCCCTTCATCGCACACACAACTAAAACCTGAACCGTGTTTGATGCATCCATCATCGCAAACGTTTTACACATTTCTGATGGTTTTCATACAACACCGTTTGCTATCATTGTATCGCACATAGTTTCTCGAAGGGTCTCTGATCATAGTGTCGCGTTAGCAGCATCCTGCAGTAGTGGAAGGAACCATATTCAGATCATTAGTTGGGCTAGGGCGAGAGCAGCCATGGTTCCACATCCATCCACTAGGGCCAAATGGCGTCGTTTATTTGATCGTGATGACTGAAGTACTGAATATTATGTTTTTAAGATTGTGTTGTGAGGGAGTAGATGTTTGAATGACTAAATGAATTCAACTGTCTACCTCTGAATGTGTTGTTTTATCTGCATATGTTTGTTATGTGCAATTTTTAAACTGCTGGTTTATCTGAAGTTGAACTGATTTGCGGTCAAATGTTGCATGGCTTGTATAATAGCTATTTCCTACCAGCTGGCTTCCCACGTGCCTATTTATTATTTTTATAATCAGCGAGTCTCCCTGGCTATAAATTCTATCCATCCATGTGTGGTATGTGGCTCAGTCTCCCCCTCCTTTTTCTTCCTTTTTCCGGAATCAGATCTAGGTTCCTCCCTTTCTCTCCATTGTTTTCTTCCATGTTCCTTTGTCTTCCATGGAGGATTGTTCATGCGGATGTCTGGCAAAGATGACGCGCATAGCTGATGGCTGTGTGTACGAATCTGGTTTGGAGCTCACCGAGACTCGGCGCCGTGGGCAACTTTCTTGTCTGCTGTACAACAACCATGGGTTTCGTGCACCCTATGTTTGTCGCCTGGCGGTTGGGGACTTGAAGGAATCATGGGTATGTGTTTCTATTCATTTTGTTTTCTTCTTTTTGTAGGTCTCATTTTGAATCCCATGGACTGAATCTGTAGTTTAGTTTTATCAATAGTTTGTCTATAATTATTATTTGGTTTTGTCAGAATTTAATTGTAGGGATCTGTGTGTGTATTTGTTCAATACTTAACATTATTTTATCCATTTTTTGTGTAATCCTTGATCTGTTTTTTGTCAGATGTTTTTACTGTAGGTGTATTGATATGTATATTTCTTCAATTTAGTCAGTTCATATGACTAGTTAGTTTGGTGTTTTTGTTTTGGTCCAGATTTTTTCTTTTTAGTTTGTTATGCAACCGTTCCTAGATCTATGTAAAAATTCAGCTATGTCAGGTGTTCACTTTGTTTTCTACTCCCATGCCCATTTGCAGAAAATGTCACCAGGATCAGGATTGTCGCTCCTAGTTCCGGGATACTGAAGATGGAGACTTCAGACAAAAATGGGTATCAGTTGATGAAAGTTGCCTACCACATCGACTTTGATGGTTGCATCAACCTAACTACTTTGTGGAAGAAGTTTGTGGCGGAGTCTGGATTTGAGGATGGTGATGTGGTTATGATTATGTTCTCCAGGGAAGATGACTCTCTGACGTTCAAAATTTATGTGATGTAGGTTTAAATGTGGCAAATGACGCCGGTTGTGAGATTTGTGTGTGTTTGATTATGTTGCTGTATTTTTTGTTTAAAACATTTGCATGTGAGATGGTTGAATTCTATGGTATTATCAAATGGTTTGGAACAATTTATGTAATGCTTTCCTTTTTTTTGCTCAAGCATAACTGTTTTTTATATATTCTTTATATTTAAACTAGAACAATTATAGTTGAACTGATGGGCGTCCTTTGTTTTTTCTGGGATTTTTTCATGTGCATAGGTCGCAGACGAAAAATATATGCTGATGATGTTTGTATGACCCCTTTTGGGTTTTGAGTTTGCTGAACTTACATGTTGTTATTGATAGTACTGGACTATTTAGGTTGTCAATGGCCAATCACATTTGTTTGTTGTATAACATTTTTTCTTACCTTTTTACATGAATTTTAGAGCACATTTTTTCTTTTTCCAGTTGAATAGTGATAGTTGTAGTATTTTTTAAAATAAAAAGAATTTAATCTTTGCTGCATAGTACTAATTTTACTTGAACCTTATGAATTGTAGTAGTTGAACTTTTTATAAATTTGTTTCTGAAACTTTTATTACAATCTTCTACGTTTAATTTTCCAAAAAAATGTATTTTTATTTTTTTAGTTCTTACAATTAACATGTGTTTGAAGTTTTTACTATTTGTTTTGAAATGATTTGTTGTGAGGTTTTTTAAAATTATCTGCATTTGTTTTTTTTTCGATCATGCGTGATCGGCAGGAATTTTGTTATGGGGCGAACTACTTTGTTGGGCCATCCCCCGGAGTCATTGTTTTTGGCCCAGATAGCTCTTCCGCGCGGCTGTGCAGTGCGGCGTGCGCGTGCGCTATACATTTAGTCCCACCTTGCTAGTTGATGGGGCTCTAGACCTATTTGTAAGCGCAGCCGAGGCTCACTGGTTGAATTCCTCTGAATACTTACCTGAGCGCTTATACACGACGCTCGCCCTCTGTCATGACCTGTGGGCCCTGGTGGGGTGGCCCCCGCAGACTGGTTTATAAAGGATTCGCCGGTTGTTTCTTGGTTGGCTTGAGTCCTAGTACTCACCTGCGTTGGGCCGACCTATCCCTCGGGGCGGTCAATATTTTTGATTCTTAGCATTTTTTCTTTTCTAGTTTTTATGATTTTTTGCTTAATATAAGCATTTTTTAAGTACTGAATGTTGTCCTCTACTTGAACTGACATGTTTTTTTATAATGTGTTTCCCTCGCTTTCTCTTTGTTGTCTTCTCGGCATATTTTTTGGATTTTTTAATGAATGTCTGGGTAAGATGTATAGGGACCGCACCGAGTGGCATTTTTGTACCAATAGATTTTTTTGTATGGACTAAAGAACATCTATCTTTTCTGAGGGTACTTAGGTGTGTGGCAAGTCCGTAACATGACTTGCCCCCGCACCACACCGAGGAGCATAGTTGTACTGACACACCTTCCTAGTATGGACTTCTCCATTATCTTATATTTTTAGGGGAAAAACCAGCACCGCACCGCACCGCACCGAGGGGCATAGTTGTAATGACACATGTTCCTTATATGGACTTGCCCCCATTATCTATCTTAGGGGTGTGTGGGTGCATGTGTGGGGGGGGGCAGAATAACCGCACTGCGCCTGTCAAACAAGCGCACTGCCACGTTAGCGCGAGGCCGAG
>NC_041386.1:108357502-108362322 GCF_002162155.2 Triticum dicoccoides
CATTGAGGGGCATAGTTGTACTGACACATCATCCTTGTATGGACTTTACCCTATTATCTATCTTAGGGGTGGGTGGGTGCGTGTGTGTGTGGGGGGGACAGAATAGCAACACTGCGGCTGTCAAATTAGCGCACTGCCGCATTAGCACGAGGCCGAGCCGGGGGGAGGGGAGTCGGGACCCCCCTCCCCCATCCCGTCCAGGCCGAGCCAGGAACGAGCTGTAGAAGGCGACGACGCGGCGTGCCGCAGCGTCGCATGCGGAGATGAGTCCGTAACATGACTTGCCCCCATTATCTTATCTTTTTAGGGGGAAAACCAGCACCGTTATGACGTATTATTTCATTTGTACTTTTTTGATAATTTTTATTGTACTGTTGTGAGTTATTATTTATACTTTAGCCGTTTGTTTTCTCCCTTTATATTAATTTTTTATTGTATTTAATTTTTCCTGTTATCTTTAGTAACTGCCCAGAGATAGTTGGCTTTGCCACAGTTGTGGGCTTTAGCCGTCGGTTTTCTCCCACTCACCTTTTAACCTCCGCTCTCCCCCGTTCCACTGTGATCCCCTCCACAAATCGATTCCTTCTTCGTTCCCCTCTTCTTATCTTCTCGCATAGAAATTGCTTCTCCTGTTTCGCCGTGGGAGCGTCGGCCGGTGGGTTGAACCCCATGGGTGGAGGTATGGGTGCTCCGTTTGCTCCTTTTGTACAGATTTTCCCTGTATTTCTAAGCTATTGCTCTCTTGCTGTCTCAGGCTGGATTCGCTAGGGTTATTTTGCTCTTGAACAACCGGTTCGCGACAGTTATACTGGATTCCATGGCGGATTTTGTGTTTGCTGGTAAGAGTTTTGCTTTGTATGGCATGCTTCATTTCTGAAATAGGTTAGAGCCCTAATTTTTGTTCATGTGTCTTGTAGATTCGATTCGACCGATTTTAGGTCAGTAGATCTCAATGGGTACATCATCCAGTCCGGACAAGTTGAATGCAGGTGATTTTCCCTGTAATTTGGATGATGTTTTAACAGATCTGGTTTTTAGGTTGTATAGGTGTTGTCGTATTGACTTTATAAGTTGTATGTATTTTGATAGTTGTTAATTTTTCCCATGGAATATGTGGTGTGTATAGTTTTTAGGTTGATGTGACCTGCAGACAGGTTGTAGTACTGATCACCATGTGTAAATTGAACTGTTGTCCTGGCATTTGAATAGTTTGTAGTAGTCAGTGAAGAACTACTATGATGTTGAAAGAGTTGTCATTTTGAAGTTTGTTGTGCCAGTGGTGGGTTGATATTTTTTTACTGGATGCACTTGTAGTGTTCATATAGTTGAACTGATTGCTTGTTCATGTACTTTTTTTGCTAATTATGATGTTGTTGCAGATGTTGGAGTGCCGGTGCCTCCTAATTCTGACAAATCAGAACACTTTCAAGATCTTGTGAATGTTATTTTTGAGACACCAAATCATCTAGAAGAACTTGCGAGTGTTGCTGGTGTTTCCCTTATATTTGCTCTTTTTTATTAGCCTTGAATACATAAATATGCTTAGCTACATCAGTTGTTCCTTTTGTTTGTGTCTGATGCTATGAGCTTTATTTATCTTGTCTCTGCAATGTTAATTGTGTATTAATTTTATATGTGCGTGCTTATGTTATTGGTCTATGCAGCTAATGACAGCCATGGTGCTCCTGAGGACATTTCTGATGTTGTCAAAGATATTAATGATGGAATGTATTCTCTTAACATTGATGATGGTGATGGGAGCTTTCAGTTGTCTGTTACTCAGTCACAGAGTGTTGATGGCATTGAGCCTGTTACTCAGGCTAAGGATGTTCCTATGCAGTTATAGCTCGAGGATGAAATGATAAGAAAGAAGAAGTGTGATTTCCAGAGGAGAAAGGAGTTGGAACGACGTCAATAGGCTGCTTGTGTGCAACAAAGTGATGGGGATGTTGCTCAAGCTCCTAAAGGTGTATGTGATGAAGGTGGTGACGTAGCCTTTTCAACTGTTGATGCTGGATCTCATGGAAGTGACATGCCTGTGAAGACAAACTTGATGCAGACTCGTTTGATGCAAGTGTTTACTCATGATGCAGTTAAGGAGAAGAAAGCTATTTTGAAGAGGAAGATGTCAGATCGAAATCCTGATGGCACACATAGGCGTAGCCCACGTGTGAAAGCTGGTTCCCAACCTGGTAATAGCAAAGCTGATGGAGATAGTGTTGCTGTGAAGATTGGTCCAAGCACACTTGGTGGCTCCCCTGTTCGTCGAAGTCCACGAGTTTTGACAAATAAGAAGCCTTCTTCGTCTCCTCTTCCAGAGTGCTCTTTGTTGAAAGAAAATAAGAAGCATAAAGGTGCTCCTGCGAAGGTGAACAAAGGTGTGAAGAAGCGTGTTCGTGTCGAAGCTGAAGATGTTGTATCTGAAGAAGATGATATTGAAGTTGATTCTGAAGATGAATTTGCAGTGGTACGTGTTTGTACTATATGTGACTTACTAGTTGTACTTGCAATGATTTAATTGTGTCTGGGCTGGTATGCTGGCCAGGTGAGGCTGGTCATTGTTTGCATCAATTGAGGGTGGTACTAATGTTGTTTTAAGCGTTGAACTTGTGCAATCTTTTCTTTTTTCTACTTGACTTCTTATGCTTGTTTTGTTTTCTATATTCATTTATTTAAGCCGTGGCTTCTTTATTTTCATTTACAGCCTGTTAGCGTTATGAGTCTAGTCAAGCCGGTGAGAGGCAATGCTGGAAAAGTTGCTTTGGATGAAGCTGACCAACGGTGATTGAAATTAACTGTGTGATGTTCGTTGGGAGAGGTTGATGCTTGTGCTAAATTGCTTGAGAGTCGCCATGTGGCTAGGGTTCATGCAGCTGGTTTTGGTTCTATCTTCAAGCGGAAGGTGAAGTCTGACATTTCCCGCCCTCTGATGGGAGCTTTGTACCTGAGGATAGATCCTGATATGATGACTCTTGACATGGGTGAGGCTAATAAGAAGCTTTGCATCACTAGCGATGGTATATAACAACTATTTGGGTTCCCTGGTGGTGGTCGTTCTGCACCAAGGCTGTTAGAGGACGGATATGACGACGCTCTGATGAAGTTAAGATCGGAGCTTGACATTAGCAGGAACAAAGATATCAAGACAAAGGATTTGAGGGATAGGCTCAAGGTGCTTGTCAAGGATCCTAGCAAAGATGACCTTGCTCTGAAAGTGTTCTTCATTATTGTGTTTATGAAGGTTGTGTTGCCTGGTGCCGCCCCGCTTGTTTCCAGAGAGGCAGCAATGTTTGAGGGCCTCGTCATTGAGGACATGGATAATATGGATTATTGCCAGCTGATGGTTGATGAGCTTAGAAGGGCTGTTGTCAGGTACCAAGATGGTGTTACCATGGGTAAGGCAATCATAGGCTGTGCTATAGGGCCTGTACTAATCTACCTTGACTGCCTTATCCGTGGCAAGACTGCGGAGCCTGACATGCGAGTCCCCCGCATATGTTTCATGGATCCTATCAAGCTTTCCGATCTGGTTGATGCAGATTTGATAAAAAAAGGCAACGCAGATCCAAAGACTTGGGTCTTTGGGAAGCTTCCGGTGAGTTTTATTTCTTTCGTGTCTTGCAGACCTTTTTTATTTAGGTATAACTATTTTTGCTGGAGTGAATGCTACCTCTTGAGCTTGCGTTGGATTTCCCCGAAGAGGAAGGGATGATGCAGCAGAGTAGCGTAAGTATTTCCCTCAGTTTTTGAGAACCAATGTATCAATCCAGTAGGAGGCCACGCTCAAGTCCCTCGTACCTGCACAAAACGATAGCTACTCGCAACCAATGCGATTAGGGGTTGTCAATCCCTTAACAGTCACTTACGAGAGTGAGATCTGATAGATATAATATTTTTGGTATTTTGGGTATAAAGATGCAAAGTAAAAAGTAAAGTTAAAGTAAAAAGCAAAGCAAGATTAAAGTGATGGAGATTAATATGATGAGAATAGACCCGGGGGCCATAGGTTTCACTAGTGGCTTCTCTCAAGAGCATAAGTATTCTACGGTGGGTGAACAAATTACTGTTGAGAAATTGACAGAATTGAGCATAGTTATGAGAATATCTAGGCATGATCATGTATATAGGCATCACGTCCGTGACAAGTAGACCGAAACGATTCTGCATCTACTACTATTACTCCACTCATCGACCGCTATCCAGCATGCATCTAGAGTATTAAGTTAAAAACAGAGTAACGCCTTAAGCAAGATAACATGATGTAGAGAGATAAATTCATGCAATATGAAATAAGCCCCATCTTATTATCCTCAATGGCAATGATACAATACGTGCCTTGCTGCCCCTTCTGTCACTGGGAAAGGACACCACAAGATCGAACCCAAAGCTAAGCACTTCTCCCATGGCAAGAACTACCAATCTAGTTGGCCAAACCAAACGGATAATTTGAAGAGACTTGCAAAGATAACCAATCATACATAAAAGAATTCAGAGAAGATTCAAATATTATTCATAGATAGACTTGATCATAAACCCACAATTCATCGATCTCAACAAACACACCACAAAAAGAAGAAGATTACATCGAATAGATCTCCACGAGAAAGGGCGAGAACTTTGTATTGAGATCCAAAAAGAGAGAAGAAGCCATCTAGCTACTAACTATGGACCCGAAGGTCTGAGGTAAACTACTCACACTTCATCGGAGAGGCTATGATGATGTAGAAGCCCTCCGTGATGACGGCCCTCTCCGGCGGAGCTCCGGAACAGGCCCCAAGATGGGATCTCGTGGATACAGAAAGTTGCGGCGGTGGAATTAG